>NC_056745.1:657542727-657842727 GCF_019279795.1 Protopterus annectens | reverse complement strand
CTGGGCCAGAAACCACTCTTGTGATAGATATGCTTACCACTCCCACTGATAAGCTATAAGGCTTCCCTCCAACACAGAAATGATTGGGGGGGGGCTCAGAAGCTTACAAGCAGTCCTGGACACAGCAAATCTGTATCTGGACTAGACTAGTTACAGGAAAGGCAGGAAATAAGCTTAGACTTTTTTTTATTACAGAAATCATAGATCATAGATTAGTACTAGGCTAACTGTCCTTGTGAGCCATTTTAAGCCTAGCCAATTATCCCTTGTGAGACTCAAACCCGGTACCTTGTGTTTGTAAGGCAAACACCTTAACCATTAGGCCACCCTCCCAACTGTTTATTTAAAAAAGCAGCTAAAACAGCACTAAAAACAATTCAAGTGCAGTGTAAGCTAGCACACTTGAGTGTGTAACAATATTAAAGCAATTTATTCAAACTGTATTCTGAACTGAATTCAATTTTGTTTAATTCAACTCTGAACAGTTAAAAAGTGCTAAAATATATACTTATCAGCTGAGAAGCACACTGAGTCAGAACACAAGGAGATTCTAGCAAAGTTTTTTTTTTTTTTAGTAAAGTGGAAAGGGAGAAAGGAGAAACAGAAGATAATTCAATGTTAAGGACCTAAGTGGGCTGGCCTACTCAAATGTTCTCTTTTTTATTAGGTAGAATGAGCTAATGACACTAGACTGGGATCGAGCTGGGATAGAGTTGAACAGATGCGACTGGTAGGAGTGTCTGAAATCAAAATATGATCTCACTGTACTTGGTTGAGTGAGGAAAAGAGATGGACCCAAAAGGAGTGTTCAAACACAAATTTACAGGAGGGGCAGACAATTCCATAGCCACCAAGATTAATACCACAACAAGAACAGGGAGGGAGGGTGGAAAACTGACTGCAGAGAGACAGAGAGATCATAATATTTAGTGAAGCAAATAAACAAAAAACTAAAATGCAGTACTATCTTTAACACAATATTCAATGAAACAAATAAACAGAAAAATAAACTGCAGTACTATTTTTTAACACTGGAAGTTTGTACTTATCTCAGCTTGTAATACAGTTTATGTAGGTATATAGCAACTAACCAAACAGCTCAAATATTCAGCAGAAATAAATTCAGAGATAAGTGACTAACACTTATAACACAGAGAAACCCTCTAGGCTAAAAGTTCAACACCGAATATCAATGAAGTGAGAATAATAACCCCCACTTACTGCAGAGAGACAGAGATCACAATACTCAGTGAAGCAAATAAACAAAAAGATAAAATGCAGTACTATCTTTAAAACAATATTCAAAGAAACAAATAAACAGAAAAATAAAATGCAGTACTATCTGGATGAGGATGGGCCAGGAGTTGGGTGGATATCTCCATCCATTGTCAAATTGCATTGTAATCTGATTGTGAGCTTCCAGATTTTAATTAATAGACTTTGGTATCTTTTGGTTTTATGGTTGGCATATCTTGTTCTAATAGGATGACAATACCTAGTAAGTAAGGAGTTAGATAGGAGGGGATGTATTAAGTGTTCAAGTTTGTGTGGAACTATAAAAGTGGAGGTTTGGCCTTTTGGGTAGTGGAAACCTGGGTATGCATTATATTCATAGGCAGTAAGAAGATATGGGACAAGCAGAAAGGGTAGCAGAGAGTACAGTGGTAGTATTTTAAGTGGTTTCATTGCAAGTAACATTGGGATTATTGAGGTTGACTTGTCTCCAGTTTAAACCTTTTAAGATAGGATAGAAAGGTTAAGTACTGGAGAGCCTATTGATTATTTAGATATAGCCGACTGGTTGAAGAAAGAGGGGGTGTGGTTGTAGCGCTATATATTTAGCACCACTTGGGGACGGGTGGAATTTTGGGGCAGGGTGGGGTGTGGAGCAAGCCTGAGCGCAGTGAGGGTGAGCTGAGCTGGGCCAAACCAGACTATGTGGTAGTAAGGGTCTGTATATACTGCATGAGTGCACTGGAGCTAAAAGTAGGTTCTTTCTTACTTTCTATTAGGTTCCTCTCCTCCTTTTTATAACAATTTGTCTAAAGAGTTGCGTTTATTACATTTTATAGTTTTATGGTTTTGAGAGTAAATTTCACTTTTATGCCCTGGTAAGACACTTAGCATTCAAGAGCACACATGTAAAGCATTAAGCTTTCTTGAGCAGTTTTCCACTGAGGTACTCTTTAATGGGTAGTAAGGGACTTAGTAAGTCAAATCAGGTAATAAAGGTTTTCTAAGATATTGATTGGAAGGGAGCTATTAGTGCTTCAGACCCAGTCCGGTTGTGTAAAATCTAAAATGGTGCCTGCCACAGGTAATATTTATTAATTTTGGGCTTGGCTTAAGGTAATAAACAGGGAAGGGGGAGGGGGAAATAAGAGTGTGGGCTGAGAGTTCTTTTGTACTGCTGTCAATGAGCCAAGATCCAGGCAATGGCAAGTTTGTGTTTAAGAAAAACAATCAAAATTGACCAAGAAATGCTGTGAAGCTGTAAATCATTTCTTAACAATTTATCAGGTGGAAAAACAGCATAACCTTGTATCCGTAGGCTACTGTGCTCTCAATTAAATTAAACACACACAGTATATGATCAGTTATGGATACTGTTTGTTAAAAGAAGGGAATAAAAGAGACATGGAAGATGTGTGTGTGTGTATGTGTGTGTGTGTGTGTGTGTGTGTGTGTGGGGGGGCTGCTTACAAGCCAAAGCAGTGTGCTCTCCAGGGGATAATGAATATTAGCTCAAACAGGTAGACACATACATAAAGTTAACTTTAGCTGTTTGTGTTTGCAAACAGTTCAGACCCAGACTGCACTTTTCATATAATAGTGTATCCACTGGTCAGGTTAAAGATAAAGGTGTTATTGCAGCCGATTACTTAGAGTGGTGTTTGGTCTAGAAAAGAAGAGTACAGAGAGAAGTAACCACTGTTGAGATGGTAAATATAGATTATAAAGACTACAAAACAAACTATGCACAGGAAAATATGTCTTGAATCAACTACTAGTATATTGAAATACTGAGTCAATTGGATAACACATTAGTAAGACGGGACCTCAGTTGACAGGTATGCAGTCACAGATAAAAATAAAGTGAGCAGCACTCTGTCCTGGGTCTGTAATGTGATTCTATGCACCACTTACACCACTATTATATAGATATAATTAGACACCAGTATGAGCTGTCTACGCACAACACATACTATTAGTTGACACGGTGCAACTATGCAAATAGTACATACTAATATACTAAACAACTTGGTGAAGACAAACACATGCTATCATGCCATAGTAACCTCCAGTAATACAGCATAAATCATATTAGATGTCTGTGGAACACAATTCAACATAAATAAGCATATACAGTTGTAAAACATTTACTGGAGAGACACTGAGCTCCTCATGGGGCCTGTGGCAGGGCGGTTGTAGTTGTAACAATGGTCATTAGTTAAGGGTAAAGTAACAGAATTATTTTAGAGGCTTATTAAAATAAGTTATTAAATAATAGGTGGTAATAGTTATTCAGTATACTCAAGGCATAACAGGGCAGGCTTAATTTGTTAATTAGTTTACAGATTACAGTGCACTTTACATAATTATTGTACATTAATCAGAAATTAAAAACACTAACAGACAATGCAAAGGTATAGAACTGAAGTACAGAAAGTATAGGTTTTAGTAAACTATTATAGCTCATAAATATTCATAAAAGGTAAAAAAGGTAAGTAGCATTATAAAGCAAATTTAAACAAACATTTATAGACACAAGTTAACACAGAATATGGTAATTATGCTTCAAGACCACTTATAAAGTTATTTTTTAGTGCAGATATCAATTAGCCTTCAGAAAATAGCCATCGTGCTTAATAGGCTATACAATATGCGGCGGGAAAAACCTCTATATCCGATGCAGTAAAAAAAATTAAGATAAAAGGTATAACAGAGGTGAGCCAAGTGGGCTCAATGGTTAAGGCAGATCTAGCAAACATCCAAGACATGCAGGGAAATGCTAATAAAAGGGCACAATGCAAAGTTTCCAGTCCAGTCCCGGAAATAAGGTTGTATGTGTACAAAACAGAACAACAGGCACTTTTGCCCAATGTACCAAAATTATTGGCTATGCAGCTAGTAAAGTACAACCATCAGCTACTAGGTCATGTAGGTTTCAGAAAATTTGGCCTATCATAAAGTATACATTTTATAATCCTCAGCTAAAAAGTTATGTAAAAAAAATCAAGAGAAGTGTATAATATAGCTGCAGACTAACCCTACATTAAAAAAAAACCTTAATTGCAGAGAGTGCCAGTTTCAGAGAAAGCATGGTACAGTATACAGATAGATTTTTCAGGACCTCTTCCTCTAGCAAAAGGGAGTTAAATAATGTACAGGTTTTAAATATATTACTCATACATCAGAACTTAGACTTAAAGGCTCTAAAGACTATGAATCTAGGTAGTATAAAAATCAAATCATAACGTTAAGAGACTTCAATCCAAACAGGCCATAAATGCTCAAGTGACCCCTAGTGGTCAAAATTAAAACTGCAGGTTTACCAAATAAATTTTTTTTATTTTCAAATTATTAAAGCTGTATACAGTAGTTAGCAATACAAGTGTAAAATAACTACAGAAGTAGGTCCCTGTAGGCTTTCGTCAGGGACCTCAGGGGCAACTGTTAGATTAGGGACTTCCATTTTAAAGTAGTTATTAGAAATTACACAGGCTAAAGGGTAACATAAATTGTGTTTCATTTATGCATAAACGACAGTTAAGCAGAAAGAAAAATAGCCCTGCTGGTCAAGCATGAGAGACAGTTTATTAAAAAGAAAAGATAAGTGTGTAAAAAAACAGAGATAGAGAATGCTCTTTTCTCAAGGGAAAGATACAATTTTGTCAGTTACAGAATGTTCCTTAAATAAAGCACATATGAGACAAAGCTTGAGACCAAGATTAAAAAAGGTAAATAAGGAAAATTACTGGACTGAAGCAATATAATATGTTGTGTTCAGGATAGCAGTTCAATTAAGGTTAGTGAGTTCATTTGACCTGTCACATCAGAGAAGATTGCAGACACTCAAGCCTGTGTACAGAAGACAGGTCAAATAAAGACTATATTAGTTTACATTGTTCAGGATAATGAGAATATGATGTGCAGTAATTTAGAACACTAATTGTTTATCAGCACTGTTAATAAAGACAGTACTCGGATATAAAAAAGAGGGCGACATAGCCATTCTCTACTCCAACAGCCTTAACTTCTCACCTCACCCCTCCCCTATTCCTGACTTATACCCAGCCGAGCTTATCATCCTTAACTGCTATTTGAATCCTCATAAAAAAATAAATTGCTGTTGCTTCCATCTATCTCCCTCCTGGTAACAATCTGCCCATCCTAGAAAACATCCTATCCTGGTTCCCCCACACCATACCATATGAAACCCTTATCCTAGTTGATGTCAACATAGACTGGTCCAAACTTTCTACTGACTCTCCTCAACTCAGTATCCATCTACATGGCTTCCACTAACTGATCTCATCCCCCACCTGCTTCCACAAAAGTTCATCTTCCAGCTCTACAGATCACTGGATTCTCACCAACTCCCAACATCCACTACCACAGTCCCACCACCCTACCTGACTCCCTTAGTGACCATCTCCCTACCTCTATCTTAATATACTACTCCCAAACTCCCAAACACCACCTTATTAGAGAGTGTCGAAAACTATCTATATTTGATATCTCCCAATTTAACTCTAGAATAAAATCAAATCATGCTCCATGGCTTTCCAATGAAACTAAGTCCTTTATGAAACAAAGAAACAGTGCTTGGAAAGCCTGGACTAAAACAAACTAACTACCACTTCTTCTCAAATATAGACAACTAAGGAACCTTGCTAAACAACAAACTACAAAAGACAAAAAGTCCTACTATAGCTCTGCCCAGCTTAACAACAAATTTATTTTTATTTTATTATTTATTTTACATTTGTTGACCGTGCTAGTCTAGCTGGATATATGTCCATTTTCAGTAGAGGCCCAGGGAGAAAAGCTCCACAAGGATCAGACAAGATTAAACATATTTAAAATTACAAAATTTTAAGATTAAAAATACAATAACAGTTACAAAACAAAGTTCAGTTACAGATACATTAAAGTTCAGTTAAGATAAAATACAGATAAAATACCCCTTCCACTATTTTCACTATTAAGGTTTTTTTTTATACTGTGGGAAAGAAATAGAAGGAAGAGGGAGATTCCCAGAACAACAAAGCCATTAGTAAGGAATGGGAAAAGAGACTAGTTATAGAAGAGAAGAAAATCAGGAATGGGAGAGAGTAGTAAAGGGGAAGTTACCCATCTAGCAGAAGCAGGTAGGATGTCTGTTAAGTCTATCTTGGTAACCTTAGAAGTGACAATAATGTAAAGTCCCACTTAGAGGTAGTAACCTTAGAAGTGACAATAATGTAAGGTGGAATAGCTTAGGAAAAATTATTGATGTTGAAAACAGGAGGAGAAAGTATTAGTCAGGGTTAGTACAGGGACAGAGCCAGTGGCTAGTAAGATAAAATTTAAGTTTCTTTTTGAAAAGTAAAGTAGAGGAGATACAAGTGAGGTCACCAGGCAGTAGATTCCAGCTATTACCCACAGTATTAGAGAAAAGGGAAACTCCTGCTTTATTATTGGGTTTATGTGTGGACACTAGTAGTCAAATAACAATCCACCTCTTACCACCACTTCTCCTCTCCCACCTCCCCCTTCTACTTCCTTCTCCCACTCCTCACCCTCTCAACCCCCACCATTTTTCATTAAACCTATTCCTACGTCTACTATAAGAAAACTCCTACAGAAACTGAAACCTTGCACCAATGCCCCTGATAACATTCCCTCATACTTCCTCAGCATAGCTGCTGATGCTATTGCCCTCCCTATCAGTATCCTAATCAACCGCTCTATCCAAGAAGGTCTTGTTCCTCAAATCTGGAAAAAAGCTTATATCATTCCCCTGCACAAAGGAGGTAACAATACTAATATTTCCAACTTCCGTCCCATCGCCATCCTCTCTCCCATTTCTAAGATCCTAGAGAAATGCATTCACCTTCAACCCCCCCCCCATCTCTTGGACAACAACCTATTAACCCCTACCCAACATGGATTCAGACCCCATCATAGCACTATGACTGCTCTCCTTTCCTTCCTTGAAACTGTGAATAAAGCTAGAGATCTTGGCTTCACTGTATCTACCATCCTTCTCGATCTCTCTAAAGCATTCGACACTATCTCTCATAACCTTCTTCTTACTAAACTAGATAACCTAAACCTCTCACCCTCTTCCCTCAAATGGTTTACCAGCTATCTCTCCAATAGGTAACAAGCAGTCAACTGGAATAAGACCACCTCCTCCTTCCTCAACACCCCCACAGGTGTCCCTCAAGGTTCCATACTAGGACCCCTTCTCTTCAATATTTTCATTAATGACTTTTACCACTCCATCCCTCTTACTAGCGTTATCCAATATGCAGATGATTCCACAATCATCTGTGCTGCCCCATCCATCCCAACTCTTTTAAAACTAACTCAAGATGCCTTCTCTACCACAGAGCAATGGATGAAAGACAACCATCTTGCACTCAATGCTAGTAAAACTAAACTTATGATTTTTACCTCCTCCAAAACCAAGAACTTCGATCAAAATTTATTCTCCATCACCAGCCAAAATTCAACACCTCTTGAACTGGTATCCGAAGCCAAACTACTAGGAGTTCAAATCGACAACAGGCTTAAATTCAACTCCCATCTACTACTAAACATAAAAAAAACCCACCAAAAAATTGGTATGCTCTACCGACAAAATCGGTTTCTCACCTCAACTACCAAATTTACTCTCTCTCTACTACATTACTCTTACCCTCCCTTCTCTATGGAGCCCCCCTTCTAACAAATCTACAATCATCTCTCAAAACCAAACTGTCTTCTTGCTACAATAAAATTGCCACATTCGCCACTAGCAACAAATCATCAACACATCACTGTGAATCTCTCCACAAACTAAACTGGCTAGAACTACCAAACTACCTATCCTACATTCAGCTCACCTATGCCCATAAACTCATCTTCCAGCCTTCCCTCTGTCCCTCCCTCGCCACTACCTTTAAAATGCACCACACACAAAGAATTCTCAGATCTAATAATCAAAACCTTATAGAAGTTTACCGACCACTCCACCCCCCAGGACAATACCTCCTGTCACACTCTTTAACTCGCTTATGGAACTCCCTTCCCCATCCATTCGTACCACTACTAGCCTCCAATCCTTTAAAAAATCACTCCACTCTCATCTAACTTCCACATGGGAATGCTCCTGCTCCCATCCCTCATAACCAACACTCTACTTCATTCACCCTCTCCCTTCCTTTCTCAAATTCCAGATAACAAATTCTTGCCTGTCTCTAGTACCTAGTAACTCCTGACCCTACTCCATCTAACTACCTATCCTCATTCCAACTGAAAAAAAAAAAATTTTGATATCATTTCCTTTGATTGAAATACTTTTCATCAGTCTGTTTACCTCTGTAATGAACCTGCAGTCTGTGTGTGTGTATATTAAGCTTAGTTTGTTTACCTCTGTAATCTTCATCCAATCTATGTGTGTATATTAATCTTTGTGTAACATGTATTTAGTAGCTTTTAAGAGTATATTAAGCATAGTTTGTTTACCTTTGTAATCTACATGCAATCTGTGTGTATATTAATCTTTGTGTAATATGTATTTAGGAGCTTTTCTCCCCAGGACTCCATTGAAAATGGGTTCATTAGGCCCAATGGACTATCCTGGTTAAACAACTGCAAATAAATAAATAAATAAATATTAGCTGAGCGTAGATTGGAAAGATTTTTGTATGGACTGATAAGATTTGTAAGCATTGGTGTTTTTTCTGGATAATAAAGGATTTTATGGGAAATAATTAGTTGCTGAAATAAGAACTGATTGTGTAGTTCCAGCCAACCAAGTTGGTTTAAATTTAGGCAGTGGTGGGTTCTAAATGGGGAGCCGGTAGCAAATCTGGCTATACTGTTGTAGGAGATTGACTGCTTGTTGAGGTTAGTTTTTGATAGATTTGTGTATATAGGAGAGGCATAGAAGAGAGTGGAAATGAGGTGGGTGTGGGCAATAGTAGTTCTGGCTGTAGGACTGAGGAAGGGCTTAATTTTGTAGAGGGAGCCTAGCTTTCGGTTTACCGATTTTATTGTGGTATTGATATGAGTATCATAGTTAAGGTTGTGGTCAATAGTAACCCCTAAGAGTTTGGTTGTTGTATCTGGAGATATGACTGTGCCGTTTTTGGATTTTATAGAGAAGTGAAATGGGGTGGACTTTTGTGTAGGAGTAAATAGCAGTAGTTTAGTCTTTTTAGGGTTGAGGAGGAGACAGCACTGTAAAAAACAATCTTCTACAAGCTCAAAGACACTTTGAGTGAGGGCATGGAGTTCAGATGGAGTTGTAGCTGAGGAGATTAAAGTGGAGTCATCAGCATATTATATGGCTACAGCTTGGGGAATACTAATAACTAGATCATTGATAAAGATGGAGAATAGAAGAGGGCCTAAGATAGATCCTTGGGGTACACCAAGGGAGACAGGAAGAGGGGAGGATAGAGTGTTTTCCCAGAGCACTGCCTGTTGCCTATTATCTAAGTAGGACTTGAACCACTGTAGTGCTTGAGTGTCAAGTGAGTGGGATTTCAGAAGATTCAAAAGTATTTGATGATTAACCATGTCAAACGGTTTTGAAAGATCAATGAAGATAGCAGAGAACAGGATATTATTGTTACGGTTTTTGTTGATGTGGTCAGTAAATGAAAGGAGGGCAGTAGTAATGCTATGGAAGGGTCGAAAGCCATGCTAAGAGCTAGCTAATAGGCCATTTCGGAGAAGGTGGTCAAGTAGTTGGAGGTGGATGCATTTTTCCATGTTTTAGCTAAGGGAGAGAGTAGGGCAATTGGACAAAAGTTGGAAAGTTCTGCAGAGTTCCCATCCTTATGAAGGGGGATAATATGT
The DNA here is from genome assembly GCF_019279795.1 of Protopterus annectens. Classification (NCBI taxonomy): domain Eukaryota; kingdom Metazoa; phylum Chordata; order Ceratodontiformes; family Protopteridae; genus Protopterus; species Protopterus annectens. The sequence continues at coordinate 657,832,668 of NC_056745.1, read as the reverse complement.
GAAATTTTCCAGATGGTTGGGATGTTACCTTCTTTTATGCCTCTGTTAATTAGGATTGAGATAGGGTAAGCAATAACCTTGGCTGCAATTTGAAGATACTTAGCAGGTAGTAGGTCTGCTGAGGGGGTAGAGGGTTTGAGTTTTTGTAGTAGGGTACAGATGAGGGAAGTAGGGACAGGTTGGAGTTGGAAAGTGGGTGGAGAGGTAAAGGATGAGGGGGGCAGATTTGTGGATACAGGAGGTAGTGAGTTGGCAAGAGACTGGATAGCTTCAGTAAAAAAGTTGTTGAAGGAGTCAGCAATTTGATTGGGAGTGACTTGGGTTATTCCAGAGGGGGTGGGTGTCTTAGTGCTGCCTGGATGAAGGAGTTGATTGATCCCTGACCAGAATTTCTGTGGGCTTTGTTGGTTAGTTTGCTGGAGCTGAAAGAAGAAGTTTTTTTTGTCTAATAGAATAGATGCTTTAGTAGAGTTTCTAAGTTGTTTAAATTTTATGTGATCAGATGGGTCCTTTGAAGAATGCCATCTAGACCAAAATGTGTTTCTCAGCAAAATCTTTTGTTTGGTTTCTTTTGTAAGCCATGGTGCAGTTTTGATCTGATTCCTAAGGGTAAAGGAAGGGGCGTGGAAGTTGAGGATTTCAAGGAAGTTAGAATTGAAGTAAGCCACTGCTTTCTCTAGTTGGAAGTGTTTCAAGGGTGACCAGTTGCATAGGCTCAGTTCATTTTGGAAACATTCAGGGTTAAACTGTTTATTGGAGCGAGAAGCTCTGTAGGTTATAGGACAGGGTGTATTGGTCTTATGTCAAATTAAATAAGTTAAAGAGTGATCACTCATGTCATCAGGGAGGATGCCTACCATGTAGATTGGGGACTGAGTATTTATAAGGATCCAATCAAGGATTGATTCTTTGTTGGTGGGTTTATGGATTCGAGTGGGTGAGGTGACAATTTGAGAGAAGCCATGAAGGTTTATGCAGTTAGAAGGGTTATCATTATTACAGGTATTCCAGTCAATATTAAAGTCACCTAGGACAATGGTTTCTTGAGGATAGTTAGTGGACATCCAGCTGAGGATGTTTTCAAGGGAGTTGATGTTATTACCTGGAGGAAGATATGAGCATAAAATATGGATGGACTTACAAGTATTTAGTTGTAGCTTGGTGAAAAGAATTTCGGAATTGGTATTAGCTGGAGGACAAGTGTTTAGTAGTGTAAGTTGGAGCCCTGTTTTATATATTAAGGCCACACCCCCTCCCTTCTTGTTAGGGCAATCAGTTCTTAAAATATTATATACTAGAGGAGTGATTTTGTAGTCCTGGGTAGATGGTTTTAGCCATGTCTCAGTTAAACATAGAATGTCAAAGTTGTGTACCTCAAGTAGGGCATGAAGGTGAGTTATTTTATTGTTAATACTACGTATATTTAAGTGAGCTAATAAGAGGGAGCTAGGAGGCTTTGTAAGGTTGTGTATGGAAGCAGAAGAAGGACTGATTGTGTTGGTAGGGGTGTTATTGGTAGGGCCAGGGTTAGGATGAATGTCACCATCTATAAGGAGGTGAAGGTGTAATCTGTAATTGTGAATAAGAGTAAGATTCAGTAAGTTATGTGCTCTCTTGACTTGGTAGTGTTTGTAGGAAATATGGGTGGCTCTGTGATACATTGGGAGGAAATAGTTGGTTGTGCATGTTACGTTTATGTGTTTCAGGGTGGTTGATAGAGCAGGAAGGGATGCTTGTTTTGAGGGCTGGTTGAAGTTAGAGCAGTGAATATGTTCATAGACAGTTAAGATATATGGAAGGAAAAGGAGAGGGAGAATTGAGAAAAGAAGTAGGGGGTGTAAGGTATGGGGATGTAGGTGAAATAGGCATCCTTGAAAATTCTGGTCTACTCTGAATAAAATCCTTTATCCAGGCAGTCCCTCTAACCCCTCTGCTTACCCAAACACATCTCCACAGGAAACCACTACCCTCCTAAATAAACACTTTATTGATACCATCCAGAATCTCATACCGTCTAACCCAAACTCTACTTTGATACCTACCCCTCCCAACCCTCCAAACAGAACACTGGTTTCCTTTCAGCCAATTCCTATTACTTACATGAAATCTCTACTTCTTAAGCTCAAACCCTGTTCTCCTCCACTGACAATCTACCTCCTACCTTCCTCAAGCTAGCTGCTGACTCTATTGCCTATCCTATATCTATACTAATAAATAGATCAATTCTTGAATCAACTGTTCCCACCCTGTGGAAATCTTTCTTCTTTATCCCTCTACATAAAGGTGGAAACTCAACTGACCCTGCCAACTACCGACCCATTGCCTTTCTGCCCCCCCCTCTAAGATACTAGAAAAATGTATTTACACACAACTTCTTAACCACCTCCTCCAGTACAACCTACCCACCCCCATCCAACATGGATTTCGTCCCAACCATAGCACTATCACTGCCCTCATCTCCTTCACTCACACCATCGCTGAGGCCCTGGACAACAATAAACTTGTTTCCTGTCTCTTCCTCAACCTCTCCAAAGCTTTCGATACTGTCTCCAATCCTCTACTACTATCCAAACTTGCCAATCTCAACCTATCTTCCTCCACCCTTGCTTGGTTCACTAGTTACATATCTAGTAGGGAACAATCTGTCAAATGGCTCTCATCCTCCTCACCTTTCCTTCCCATCCCAACAGATGTTCCTCAAGGCTCCACCTTACTTCTCCTTCTGTTTAATGTCTTCACCAATGATCTTTTTACTTCCTGCAAAAAATCTTCCCTCATTCAATATGATGATGACTACATTTATCTCTATCTCAAACAACATCTCTGAGCTCCATATCCTAACCCAACATGCCTTTCTATCCACTGAACAATGGCTATCAGACAACCTACTGATCCTAAGCCCCAAAAAAGACTAAACTCCTTCTCTTCCTTTCCCGTTCTCTTACTCACCATAAAACCACCTTTGTTATTGAATCTTCTAACAACACAACTATCCAACCTGATACCCACACAAAACCCCTAAGGGTCATCATTGCTGATGAACTAAGATTCAACCTGTACATACTCCAATGTATAAAAAAACACAACAGAAACTAGGCCTACTATATTTGAACAAAAAATTTCTAACCTCTGACGCTAGACTCACCCTAGGACAGGCACTCCTCCTCCCCTCCCTCCTATATGCCGCTCCAGTTCTTACAAATATTCAGGCTACTACTCTGAATAAACTCTAACAAACTTACCACAAAATAGCTAGCTTCATTACTAACTCCCCATACAGTTCACACCACTGTATTGCATTAAACTCTCTCCAATGGCTTGAACTCCCCCAACAACTGCTGCTATCTCAGTTTCATATGTTACACTCTATTCTGTATAAACCCTCATTTTGTCCATCTCTTTTTTCCTTGATCTCTACCTATACTCCATCTTGGACCCTCAGTACTTCAAACTAGCAGCTACTGGAGATCTACTAACCAAAAAAAATCTGTAGGCAAAATACTGTATAAATACTCTGTTGCCCATGCGTGGAACAGACTTCCCCTTGACATATGTTCCATTACCCATTCCTCTCATTTTAAAAATGAACTAAAAACTCATCTACTCAACTCCAGGACTTGCCCCTGCCACGACCCTACTTAGCCTCCTTACACTCCTTTCACATGAATATTACTCCACCACTATGCGCAACTCCATGTAAATTGCCATATACTTATTTCAGACAAAGACTATGAAAAAAAATGTTTTACTTTGTACTTAAATATGCTCTCCATGTAAAATATTATATGTGATTTTGCTTTATGTATGTTTTCTACTTTGTATATAGACCTTTCCTGTATATCAACTTATGTAAATCTCTTCTGTCTCTCATATCTGTATTAACTCAAAAATTGTTAGCATTGTAATGTACTATTAAAGTCTATTAATGGAGCTTTGCTACTCGGGTCTCCACTGAAAATGGGCCACAAGCCCAGTTGGACCAACCAATAAATAAATAAATAAATATTGTGAACATCTAATAAGGCCTTATTAAATGAACTAGAGTGTTTGGAGAATTCATTCTGAAAAGTGCACAAGACTTGGTCCATAAAGGAAAGATGGGCACCTGTTCAGCATGAGTTTGGGTAATTAACAGATAAAGACTTTTGTTCTCAGTCTCATTCCAGATAATTACGACACAGTACAGTATTATCAATTCTTACAAACCAGAAATAGTTAACTCTTTGTTACTTCAGTTACTCTGATCTTTTGATTGCTCAGAGTAGCTGTTTGCTGGGTTGCAAGAATTATATATTTCTTCCCAGACAGCAGGCCTGTTCGGGTGCCATTGTAAGAATTGATAATACTGGCTTCCCTTAAGAAAACAACATTCTGTATCTCTGTATTTTTACACACTTTAAGCTTACCTTTTCTTCTTAATAAACTGTCTCTCATGCTTGACCAGCAAGGTTATTTTCTTTTCTGCTTAACTGTCTTTTATGTATAAATAAAACACAATTCATTTTACCCTTTAGTCTGTCTAATGTCTAATAACTTCTTAAAAATGAAAGTCCCTAATCTAACATTAAGGTAGGTGAGCTTGACCCTTAGGCTCTTTTCAGTCATGATCTTGTTACAATATGTAAAGAAAAATAGGTATAGAATACACATTAACAATGTGCAGTATGCAAAGGAGGCAAGTGTAAAATTACTATTCTTAGGCATTCCTGACAAAAATACACTCTCATTATATTAAGTAAATTGTTATTATCGAGATCATTTATTTATTTATTATTTATTCATTTATCTGCTTTTTGGTGACCGGGAAAGTCCACTGGGTCAGCAGAACACATTTTCAGTGGAGGCCCGTGGAGAAAAGCTCCGCAGTGCAAGATGTAAATACAATAAAATTGCAAAGAAAAATACAATTCAGTGAAAAAAAAATCATCAGTGAGAACTTCTCAGAACAAGCAACTGCATAAACATATATAGTAATACAGGCTTCTCAACTCCAAGCACCATGGCAGCAGCACACAGGATACTGTATAATGTTATGTGGGAAAGTCTTAAAAACTTTAGGACCTTTAATGCAGAATGCCTCTACAGAGGGAATGAGATAGCGGTGGACAGTTATTAGAGATACAGTCACCAATACAGCCACCAGAGGATTGGAAGATCTTAGTGACCTTTACTGCTTTACTATAATAAACTGCCAAAGGGTATTGTAATAACCATTTTTATTAATGTATAGCATTAGGTACCTATGAGAAGGGTTGCTCTGTTGCTACAAGGTAACCATCTGCCTTTAGAGGTTATGATGCTCTGATGTTGTCTTCTGCTTGCCATTGTCATAAAGCTACAGATTTTGTTTTGTAAAGCTTGTAAATGTTGCTGCTTATAAATAGAGGCAATCCTAACAACTGGAAGGGCATACTCAAGTGCAGGGAGCATTACCTCATACCCAGTTGCTAATTTGGCTTTTTTAGTCATCAAACTGTGGATAGTGTGGGATGAAAATATTCTGTTCCCTAATCTGTAAACTTGTGAATTGAAGATTAGGTATGGATACAGCCAGACACCCATATAAATGTAAGCCTGTGCATTTTTCAGAGGACTGCTGTCAGTGATGGTAATATCCTGGGTCAAAAAGGTGTGAATTTTGTTTCACCTACATCAGCTTTTAGGCATGTCTGCTCAATGGACCTGCACTGTAAAGCTAAGTACTGTTCTGTGATACCCAGATATGTGATAGAGAATTTTCAGATGCTAAGATAACATATAATCTGTGTTATAATCTGTGTTGTTGTATCTTTCGGCTTTTCCTGGTTAGGGGTCGCCACAGCGGAACTCCGGTCCGCTAATAATTGGTAGTTGATTTTTACGTACCAGCTTGCCAGGCCTGACACACAACCTTCAACAAAGGTACGCCCGTTCACGCATGTCTCCACGCAGAAGATGCTCTAGCTGAGAATCGAACTGGACGGCGTCTTACTGTGAGGCGACAACGCTACCGCAGCACCACCACTGCGGTACCACAATAAACAGGACATGCTGGAGGGATAGATTTCTGTCCCAGAGACTTCCCATACTCTGGAACAGGCTACCAATCTATGTCAAGCAAAGTTCATCATTAGTACTCTTCAAGAAAAATCTTGATGAGTGGATGGGAAATAAGAAATACACCCCGGGGATCACTTCTGTGTCTCTGCTCGACAGTGGCACAGGAAAATAACTTTCTTGGGTGGCGTAAGCCAGGGAACCTTGTTGGCTAGGCTTACGTAGGCCCTTGGGCCGATAGCCTAGTACCTACCTATGAACCTATGAATCTATGAACATCTAAATAAGAGGTGTACACATGCTGAAGTCTTCTGTAATGTTATATGTTTGCTAAGTGAGCTGATAAGCATGACCTTGTGCTAATATCACAAGACTTTACTATGAGAAGCTTCAATACCTTAACACAGCAGTGCTGGCAAGTGAAGAGACCCACTGTATCAACAGCCTTAATGTGCAGGTGTACAGTGATAGGCATCAGTTTATTTCATTTATAGGGGTGGAAAGGGGGTGGATAGTAAAACTGGTAAAAAGAGAAAGAGAAGACAAAGGGAACATAGTAGAAAGACAAAAGAGGATTATGCTGGAGGAGGCAGTAAATATGGATACATTATTTTGGGGGGAACAGGCCTCCTTTGTCTGAAATATAAAAGAAAAGACAGTGAAGAATATAGGAAAGCAAGAGTAGGAATGTCAGTCAGGAAAGAGATAAGGGGTATTACAAAACATAAAAAACAGACAACAGATAAGAGTTAGTGATTACCCAATAGGCAAGGTTCAAAAAGGGGGAAAGGGGAAGACAGACAGAGGATGGGAAATTAATGTTGCAGGAGAATGTGAGACAATGCACAATAGGTGGGTATGACACAGTAGGGTGGGTGCACAGGTTATGTGGGATAAGAGAAGGACATGAGTCTGGTACAATGCCAAACTAGTCTGAAGATCTTTATAAGGATCTCTTCCCAGGAGTACGGGGCAGGTGGTCCCCAGTGTTGAGGGGGAGGTCTCCCATGGCTTGAGCTTGTCAGTTCAGAGACATTTTCTCTTCCTATAGGAGGTGCCGGTATGAATCTCACTACTTCTTCAGTGCCACCTCAACTGCATCCTCTACTACTGTCTGCAGCTAGGGCTGCTCATGCTTGTGATGACATCCCAAGCTGCCTGCCTATAACCGGAGGAGACAGTCCCAGGATGGACAGGTGGTGGTGATCTGTCCATTGTTTTACTTATTTACTTTTATTTGACATTTGTTTGCCAGGAAAGTTTTACTGGGATAATATCCCATTTTCAGTGAAGGCTTGGGGTAAAAAGCTCCACATTGACATCAAATGGTTACAGTTAAATAACATTTAAGAAAGACTAATACAGAAGAATGACATATTAAACTATGTGAAAATTCAGTCTCAGTTCATACAGTGTGAACCTACACACACACAGTGCAAATATTTAAACAGCTATAAGAAGCTATAAATGAACATTGTCAATAGTTAAAGTATTCACAAGTTGCAGTTCATAGAAATAACATTAATCACACTCTCTGTAGCAGAGATTACTGGATAATACAGCCTAGGTGAAAATATATTTGTTTTTTGTCTAAGAAATCAATTTTACTAATTCCTTCTCTCTGAACATAGTTGAGGTATCCTGGTGGTGGAAGGATTGAGTAACAGAAGGCTGCATCCAGGTGACCCAGGCTGTTCTGGAGCCATAGAAGGAGAAAAATAGGATGAACGCAAACATGAATATAATAGAAATGAACAACTAATGGCAAATAAATCAACAATTAATAAATGAAAAGTAAGACAGTAATATGGTTGGGGAACAGTCACTTTAGCCTCTTGAGGTACGTGTGACAGTTTAGGCCAATGTCTTCCCATGGTGAAAACCCAGAGGGAATAAGAGAAAGATCATTGTTAGTACAGTGCAGCCATTTTCAGTATGTGTAAAAAATAGCAGTATGCTGACCTGGTACATGAATGCCGTGTGATAAGTGCAGGCATACCTCTCAACTGTTCAGATTTTCACAGAATATCCAGATTTTTGCCTTACATTTTTTGAACTGTTCCTCATAAAATGTGTGGTTTTCTGACAAATCAATGAGGATTGAAATCACTAAATAATGATATTTATTTATTTTACATTTGCTTACCAAGGAGGTCCGATTGGACAAAGCTGTCCATTTTCAGCGGTGGCCCGGGGAGAAAAGCTCCAGAAACAATTGCTAACATAGTATACATAAGATATTTACATGAGCATTGTGGTTCATAGGTTGGTATTAGGCTATTGGCCCTAGGGCCTATACAAGCCTAGCCATAACAATTCCCTGGCTATTTCTTCCCACACTATTTACTTCCCTGGACCCCTGTCTAGCAGGGTGACTGACGTGATCCCTGGGGTGAATTTCTTTTCTCCCATCCAATCATCAAGGTTCCTTTTGAAGAGGGCTAAAGAGGTGCTCTGCTTGACATGTATGGGCAGTCTATTCTAGAGTCTGGGGAGTCTTTGGGTCAGGAACCTATCCTTCCAGCATGTTTTGTTAATTGTGATGATCATGTTTAGATCCCTGGAGTGTGTGGCTCTGAGGGATTGGGATTTCTTTAAGTGTAGCATGTCCATCAGCTCTGGGTTTGACATGGCCTTGTATGTTAAGCAGAGATCACCTCAGAGTTGACGATATGCGACAGAGTATAGCTGGAGTTTTTTAAGATGGTTAGCATAGGGCATCTGCTTTAGGCCTGTGATTCTTTTAGTGAGGTATTTCTGCGGCCTTTCCAGTTGTTGCAGATGTCTTGAGAGGTACATACCAAATGGGGCATTGTATTCTATAATGGGTCTAATGAGGGATGAGTACAGTGGGACAATTACCTCTTTTTTTCTGGATGAAAAGCCCTTAGTGATGAGGTGTGCCACATAGAAGGATGTCCTGACTGTTGTGGCGATGTGGTTATTGAAGGTGAGATCACTGTCCACCTGTGTCCCTAAGTCTCTTATCACACTTTCGGTGTTTAGTGTACTGCCACCTATGTGGTAATTCACAGGTACATTTTTTTTCCCAAAGGGGATAACTATACATTTCTTGGCATTGAGCTTCAGCCCATGGCTCTGGTACCAAGCATCTGTTTCTGTAAGGCCCTTTTGTAGAGTATCGACATAATTTGGGGATTCAATAATGGCTCCCAGTTTGCAGTCATCTGCAAACTTTGTTAGCTACAGTCCCTTAGTGTTGGCCTGTACTTCAGAGAAGTAGATGCCAAACAAGAGAGGTCCCAGGACTGAACCCTGAGGTACTCCACTTGTCACTTCTCTGGAGCTGGAGTTGGAGTCTACACATACAGTTATAAAATATAGCAGATAATAACATATGATTGCATAAGATATTTACATAAGCATAGTGGTTTAGATATACAATTAAAAGTATAGCAGGTAGTAACATATGATTGTTGTTCATACAGTATGTTTAGTAGAGATAATCATGAAGATGTAATGAAGATAAGAGATGAAAGGAAAAATTAAAGATACTAGCCAGTTTGTCAAAGGAGAAGAATATAGACAAGTTCATATAAGGTTCATTGACATTTTAAGGGAAAACTTTTCATATACATTTGAGTTTCCGACTTCATATCCTTCAGAAAATGCATGCTAACATAAATCCTTTTATTCTAGCAACTTCCTAAGTTCATAATAATGATATTTATAATCTGTCCCTGTTTTGGGGCCTTTGTCATCCCCCCGCTGTTTTATGCTTTGTCCAGATTTCTTGTGTTAAGAGGTTGAGTGGTAGGAGTCAAATTACATGATGTTATAGACTACCTCCTGAATTGTAAGCCCTTACAGTGCGCCTACAAACATCCTATGCCTGTACATAGTCCACCTATCCAGAAAAAAGGTAACTAAAATCTTCTAGACAGCTGTGGCTTTTGTTCCACTTTTTATTTACAAGCATGATTTCATCCCCCACCCACTTCCAGCCTTGGGAATAAAATGAAGCAATAAATAAAAACATGTTCCCTTCTGTATGCGGTTACATGTTGAAAGTCATAGTACTGGAATGTAGGCATGACCAGGTTTATGAAGAAAGAAAGAAAAAAAAAAAGAAAATAAAACTTTAAATATATTTTCTATGAAGTTATCAGTGCCATAGTATAAAGTTCAGAATATATTAGCAACAGAATAGAAAGATACCCATCTTGTAAGTATGGAATTGCAGGACTGAAAGCAAAAGTAGAGATACTTACTGAATTACTAAAGGGGTTACTGCTCACCTTCTGACACCCATTTGGTAAGCTGGTTAGGTTTCCTTCTCTGCAGACCATCAAAAATGTGCCAGCACTGCTCACCCTTTCTTGGTATTCCATTCTTTTGGCTCAGCTGGACTGCCAGGTCAGTCCAGTTGTATATTTTATGTAACAAACCACTGGCACTCCCTGAAGTCTTTCCTAATATTTGGTAGGGTACAGGTATAGGAAGATATCACTCTTCTTTTTTTAGCTTGGGCTGTGCCCTGGGATCTCACAGAAGCCATCCTTGCTGTCCAGATTTTATCTTTGTGATGTTATACTATCACGTAGCGTTTATCAAGGTCCATAGTTGTGAACTAGACCCCAGTGTTTCACCAGTGCTGCTGTGTACCATACATAAGCTTATCTGAGTGGGTTCATGCTGCTGCCATCAGCTGGCTGTCCTATCTAAGCTCACTGTTACAAATTTCAGATGGTACATGAGGAGGGACCGGCACAGGTAGGAGTACCAATGCAGCAGTCTGCTGCAGAAACATATTATGCAGAATGCAACAAGCAGTAAATATTTTGCATGCAGTAGCACAGTCATTCTGAAAAGCCCCCAAGACTTAGGAAACTCTCCCAAGCAACAGAAATGTGCTTTTAAGTAGGCTGAACTTTCACTCAATGACTGTTTGGATCTGTGGCAGTAAAATGTTGAAGCATTCCTCTGCAGCTCCCTGTGAATTCTGAACTAGTGTCATTAATTAAGGTTTGAGTGCATAGCCTGCATCACCTGGCAACCACAATTCAGAGAGTGGCAGATGGAGATAGGGTGGTTAATCATTACACTTTACTCATTATTTATAAAAGTAGCTCTAGAGGTATTTGGTGATTTAGGGTGTGCTTACCTACTAGGTGTCAGTGTGGTATCGTACCATGCAGGAATTGGAGGTACAGTGAACCTATTTGCCAGATGTGGGAATCATGGGCACTGGCAGAACGCTGGATGGAGATGCTGGTTATTATGGCCATGTACTTCACATATACTGACTGGAGGGTGAAGGAATGGTAACCTGTTATGGTACCCCTCCTCCTGTAGAATAATAGCCACATGGGTGAATCTATCAGACCATGCACTTCAGAGAAGTGAAGCAGACCACAAAGTACATGCATGGTGGTAGCTTGATCTTGTGATGTCCATGGAACATAGAAATGCTCCTCCACATGGGCTAGAATAAGACTGAGGAACTGCTGCAGTATTCTCAAGGATGAAGCCTGTGAGACATCCAATGTGTCCCCTTGTAAGTATGAAAACTTCATGTGGCAAATACAATGACAGCTGTATCTATACACTGGAAACCACAGAAAATGGAAGGCCATGCACCTCCCAGTTCCAGTTTGTCATACATACAAGTCCTCTAAAGCCCTAATTATGCTCCTGTCCACATGAAAACATTCAAGAATCTTGTGGTGATGAATAATTTAATGGACTATCCATTGCCTTTATTACTTCTGCCTTGGGTGCCAGCTTGTGGTACCATGGCAACTAGTGCTTCAGAGACTGAAATTATGAAACTCACAGCTATGCCAACCATCTTTGCCAATTAGAAAGTGATTATAAATGGTAGAACTTTCCTTTTTAATAGCCTATGTGCACAAAACTCACTTGTGTTGTATTCTGTGGCTCTGACTTGCAAGGGGTAGGAAAGGCACTCCAATAGCTTATCATCAGTGCGGCATCTACATACATTTTGTCATTTAGGCATCATTATGCACTCATTTACATATGACTTTCTCTGCACAACAATGCTGTATCATACTGTTTTGGTTATCTGCATCAAGCTGAATACCACCCATAGTCTGATGATACCAGATAATGGTCAATAGGATACAGATACTGGCTTTTTGAGCAGCAGGAGTTTCAACATACAACCTCTAGTACTAACTATCCACAATGTAATGGTCACGATAGAGGACTAGAACATTATAGTGAAAGTACTCAGACATCATCAACAGAACACTGATTCACACAGCTTTATTGGAATATATAAATAATCTGCATACTACCACCTCATTTACTGAATTTTTTTTTTCATTAATTAGTACAATTCTTACATAAGCATCTTTATTAATACATTAGAATACTGAAGCAAGTAAAACAAAGACCAAAACATCCCATTTAGACAAAAAATACAGAAGAGTTCCACAAAGAAGCAACCAAAAGCCGTTGTTTTTAAAAATAATATGAGCAAACAGTATGATTTCTACTGCAGATGGGGAACTGGTCAATAACAATCAGTGATACTTGTTTAAAACAACTAGGTCTCCTACTGGCTGTGTGGAATAGCAAAACTGTGTTTATGATGATTACCTGCTTCATTGTTCAGAGAAGGGTGTAGAAGGATATCCAAAGAAGTTTCAAGTGCTAAGAGGGAAATTTGAGTTTATAAAGATCCCTAACTTTTAGAGGACCCTCTGAAACTTCTTACAAGATGAAAATTCCTTGTACATCAGTATTAAAAGTGCAGACTAGACAATCCACTAAGTATTCCAGTTTTGGAAGATTGCTCAGACAGCTGGCTAGGTAGTTAGACAGCTCAGAGACTGAAAAAATATTAAACATTTGAACAGTGTTGCTTTATTTCTTCTGTTGCACTAATAAAATGCTTAAGCAGTATATCTAGAAAAATATTTACTGTAATGTGTTGCAGTAAGATAATATGACAACTCAAAGTTTATACACACACACACAACACACACACACACACACACACACACACACACACATATATATATATATATATATATATATATATATATATATAATATATACAGTGTGTGAATGTCTATCTATATCTTCTCTTTCTATATAAACACACACACACACACACACACACACACACACACACACACACACACACACACACACACACACTTACATATGGTTGTATGTCAAAAGGTAGAAAGGTTTTTGTGAGTGTAAAAAACAAAAAAACAGAATAAACAAATGAATGCTCATTTGAGTGATTTACATATGGTTGAATTTAGTTTTATTTAGTGTAGCTAAGAAGGAATATACAGGGAAAATAATGCTTGAATAAAAAAGTGGTGGTTATGAAGACTGCAAGACTGTTTTATAGCAGTTGTGAATATGAAAGTGTTCCGGGGTTAGGGTTAGAGTAAGGGTTAGGTAAAGGGATCGAGTAAGTGTTGTGCATGTTTTGTGTTGTCTGCTTTCTATGTCCTTTTGTCTTGTGTAGTTGTATTGTTAGGGAAAGGGTTTTCCGTAACATAATGTGTAGGGTTAGGGCAGGGGTAGGGGTAGGGTTAGGGTTATAGTTAGGGGTTGCACATATGAGTAAGATGGTATTGTACCTGACTTAGTTGCCCAAGACTACTTTCCCTGCATAACTTATACTACTGTACTTCTGAAGATTTACTTTACTTCTGTGACAGCAGTAAAGAAAAGTTTTGCTTATTACACCTTTTCTCTCTCTTTTTCAGTACAGAGAACTCATAATCAGTTTACCATATTTGCACAGAATATGTTTCTTGTGCTATACATCAGTGAACCCCATTTTCACTTTCAGAGGTTTTATTTTCAAAGATAACACCTTTTTCTTGCCTTCTTTGCACTGCTCCCCTTTTCCACTCAGCGAGTTTAACCTTTTAGAATAAGCACATTTTTCTTAATTTAATCAGCAATAATCCCTTTTTTCCTGTCAGGGTTTAAACCTTTTATAATCAATGACTGCTTCTTGCTTTACTCAGCAGTACAACCCACCCTCCTTTATTCTGCCAGGAGTTTTAACAATTTAGATTTAACATCTTTATTTTCCAAGCTCTTTAGTATAACACCAACCAAGAACTTCCTTTTCCAGGCTACCCCTTAACTACCATGAAGGCTCACTTTTATTGTTGAAGTAAGCCTCCATACAAACACAGTGTACATAATCTTACAGTAATAATATTATTAATAATAATAATAGTAATAATAATAATAGTTCTTTAGTGTTAATAATTCACTGCTTAGGAAGACTTTGTTTTTACATTGGGGCTCTTATACACTTTGTCACACTATAGACCATGCTATCAGTTTTGTACCACTGCTCAGGCAGTGCCTAGAATGATTTAGTGATATATACAATTATATAGTTTATTATTAGCAGTATGTGCATGAAATTGCCAAAGACAGACACTAGTAAGACTCAATGCAATATAAAGCTCCAGCATTTGTTAGTGCTTTCCAAACACATACAGTTTCTAGCAATTTCTTACATAAACAATGTATTCAGAAGAAATACAATTGTTTCCACAAAACGTTAGCAGATAGAACAATTCAAAATACAAGAAATAACTGCCTCATATAAGCAGTATTCTTTTTCACTATTGTAAGACACAATACTCTTGAGTCTGAATTCCACCATTGTTAGATTCAGAGTAGAAATTACAATCTGCCAAAAGAGGGATAAAAAGTAAGATTTCCTCATTCAGCACATACTCAAGCTTCTCTTTGTATTGGTTGTGAAATCATCTTACAGCGGGTTTACACTTGCAGGTAGTGATGCATGAATTAAAATATACTATAGTTTAGCATATTTCCACCAAACTCTTCCCACTGAATAAACACAGTGTCATATTATTAGTCACTACAGACTCTGATTTATATTTCAGGTATACTTTATTTACAGTGAAATACCCACTGGAAAATGAAAAGTGAAAATAACTGATGCATTAAACAACAACAACTCAAAAAAAATCTTTCCAATGAAAAATAATACATTATTTCTAGTTAATAAACCCTGAGAAAAGGATCTCTAATATGTGGTTTTCCTCCCTACAGGTCCAAACCTCTATGTCTGCTCTATATGTCTCCTCACAGTACTTCTTGTCTTTGCCATAGAGAGACTTACATTTCTCTTTCTCTTTCCCCTTCTTTCCCTCTCTCACCGACTCCCATTTTATAAAAAGAGGATGCAGCCTACTCCACTTAGGGCAGGTGTAGATCTCCCTCTTTCTTCAATGCCCCTGACAACTTTAGCTCTCTGTACCCCACAGTAGCAGCAAGGGGATTACTATACCCAACTGAAAAAATGAGCCTCTGAAAAAACTTGAGCAGTGGACAGCTGTGATTTCTTTGCCTACATTAGTATATTTATTTTTATTCTATTAATCCCATAGCATATCTTTACCATGATTGGCTCAGTTCTACAACTGGCTCCAAACCCCTTCAAGTCCTGTATTAGCTGATAGTTTTATTTTCTATCTGTGGATTTGTTTATTCTAGAGCATAATCTCAAATCTGAATAAGTCTGTAATATGATAAGAAAGCTCATCAAGTAAAACTTGGTTGAAGAAGTTTGACATCTCTGCCACATGTTTTCTATTTGTTTATTTCATTTTTTTTCAGTTTTGAATTAATAATGTGTTTTATTTAGGCATTCTACTAGATAAGAAGCCAGCTAAAATCTATATTTTAAAAGAGACAGAAAATAATCCCCCACACACCTTAGCAGAATTAATCTGGACAAATATAAATATAATGGGGGAGGAGCAAAGGTCCAAAAATAAGAACAATTTTAAATATTGGTTTTATATTCTTAAAAAGTTGAAAGGATAACAGCACTTGCATTAACATGCATTTTCTGAAGGGTTTGAAGTCAGGAACATCTTTACTGTTGAAAATCAAATTCCAGCCCCCACGTACAAGTAATATTCCTTGCTGAAAGCTGATTATTTCTCACAGAATTTTCTTCAGCTCCATTAATGCAGTCTTTTTGTTTTTAACACATAAACCTGATGAAGTATTTATTTGATATGAAAGTGATATTTGTTAAAAGTGGTTTAGTTTATTTTCAGTATTATTTATTCTGGTAGATGTCCAGTGGTAGATCTTTTTTGTTATTTACTTAGTCATTTTGTTAGTTAGTTAGTTTCTTAATTAATAAAGTTTGGATTAGTTGGTTAGGCTAAATAAAGTGTTAATAAGCTGGTTTTATATTTTTAATTTAGCTTTGTAGTTTCAGTTTTTAGGTAGTACAGTCTCAAATTATACTATGGTGGTAAGGGAAAGGGGGACTTGGCTAAAGGAATGGCTTTAATGCTTTGATTGCTATTAACAGAACCACCCTTTGTAACTACTCCCTTGCTCCAAACAACCTGATTATATATAAATAAGGGATATTTTTGATGCTTTTCATTATACGCAACTAGAATCACTTCTTTGTTTCAATAAAGGATATTCCATTTTTAACTCAGCTGTGAGCTACCTACTATTTTCTGTTTGATTATTTTGTAGCACATATTTTACAGTTTGATTTTTATTAAGTGAACTAGGTGCATAACATAATTCATGAAGTGAACATCACACCCTCCACACTGCAAAGTTTCTTCTTGGTTTGTTTTAGGTGGAACATAAATACATGCCACTGCAATCCTCTTCCCTTGCCACTAGCCCCTTAGTACTACAAATCTACCATTATTATCTTTTTTATCCTCTTCTATCACTGTTGGAGCTCCTCTTGCAATTAATATAAGTACTCCTCTTTTCCTTTGTCCTAGGTATTCTGCTAAATAACCACCCCCAAAACCTCTTATTATCAAATTTATATGTTCAGTTCTTTCAAATTGTGCCTCTTTTAGCATAGATATTTTCATTCTACATTTTTTAATATAGTTCACTACTCTTTCTTTTTTGTGTTTATCTATGAGGCTATTAACATTTAAAGACATTACAGAAACCATCATTGTGTTAAAAAGTTATTAGTCACACCTTTTATGTGTAACAGCATTTTTGCTAAGTGTCTAGTTCCAGCTTTTGCATTACATGCATACATTGTTTGGCAGGTTAAACTTTTATACATTTGTGTCTTGTCATATCCATTTCAGTCTATGTCACACCATACAGAACTTTTTGTTTTATTGAAAGCCCTCAAAAACACTTCCCAATACCCCCAAAACCTATTAACTTAATACTAACACACAGAACTATGTACATCTTCAAATATTGAAGTTTTACCCTCCTAATAGGAACGTGTCCCAAACTGACAGCCATACTCATAGACTTGGGTTAACTTAAAAGAAAGGTTATCCATGGTAAGATGCAAAGTACAGCATGTGGTTCTTCTAAGTGCTGTCTGGTTTTCTCTTATCTTTATGGCTCTCCTAGCTGGGAAAACACTTAAATGCATGCATGAGAGCTGTAGTTATATGATGTTACTGCAAGCAAAGCTTTCATACAAACAAGAAACAGGCTGTCAGTGTTCTACAACACCACACTAAACTAATCACACACTGTTCAGGCCAAACACATAGCCCTACATATGCTGAGGCACTTAAAAGAACCTATCTGAACCATAAAAGCCTCCTAAATGTAACCTATGAAACAAGTACCCTCAACAACTGCACTAACACACAACATAGACAGCACCCACCATACATCTGTGAGTCACATTATTTTATATCTAAAGCCCATAAGATAAACCTCCACACAGTCTAATATCCTAGTCATAGGTGAATCCATAGTGAAACACACATATACACCAGTCAGAAAGATCATGGTCAATTGCCCATCACATACTAAGATTTGTCACATCACACATGTACTCAGGTCCCTGTACCACAAGTACATATATGACACAGTCATATTGCACGTGAGTATAAATGACTTGAGATGCATCTCCCTGGACTATATGAAGAGAGACATGATGCTGTTCTCAAAATACATGTCTGAGGCAGGTTTGGACCTAGCCTTGAGTACATTCTGCCATCACCAAGAACGATGCTGCAATATGAACAAAATATTATTGGCTTTATCAACTGGCTTAGCTTCTGGGGTCATTCTAACAGGGTGCAATATAACTGGAAAGAAATGGTAGACAGTCCTAGCTGTTGTGCTAGAGATGGTCTGCACCCATTCTCCCAAGGCTTTTGTGTGTTAGCTCAATCCTTGTCCTTCCTCAAGGTGCCTTTTTTTAGCAATGTCTGTCTTCTAAAACTAAAAACTTCCAACATAAGAAAACAGAATCCAGATAACATAAAGGTATTGTTGTTCAATGCTAGAAGCCTAAAACAAAAAATCCCACTCCCTACAAATACTGCTTATCCTGGAAAACATTGATATGTGCATTGTCATGGAGACCTGGTTTCAGACCAATGACAGCACTCCATTATTGCAAGCTTTCAATCCCTACCATATGTTCAGGCCCACCACACTAGATGAAGGCACTTAAAGTTGCGGTGTCTCCATATTCTTTAAAAAAATCATCTCCAGACTTCTTAAATTATGTAATATATTGGAATTCCTCCACATCCAACTTTCTATTAATAAAATCCTTTATCAAATCATAGCTAACTATAGGTTCCCCTCTATGTCCCATTCAGCCTGTTCCTCCCACCCATCTAGTACAGAGTCTGTGTGCATTAAGCCATACATCACTCCCATAGGGGACTTCAATTACTCTTCCATTAAATAGGAGATTTAGATAGCCTTAAACATGTATGCCCAGAAATTTCTGAACTTCGTAATTACAAACTATTTGGAGCAGCTAGTCCAGACCCCAACACGGGGTGATAAAATCCTGGACTTGGTCCTTACCAGTTTGGGACAACTTTGCTCCCCCTCCAAATGTCACTTTCTCCCTGGTCAAATCAGATCACAAATTAGTCACTGAAGCCAGAAGCATTCTCTAATATCTCAGTATTCAGAGATTAAAAAAAAATCTCTCTCTCTCTCTCTCTATATATATATATATATATATGTATATATATCTTCTACCACAGGCAAGTCAATACTTATGATTTTGTTTTAGCCCTCAGTGACTCTCCAATTTACTGAGGATCCATACTTGCCACACTTGGACTAGGACTGGGCTGTTATATTATTGTTAGTATTCAGAAATTATGCAAAGACTAATCTACTAAAAGTGAGTGATGACTAAATTCAAAGTCCCCTCACAACTTGATGAACATGACTGCTTATGAAGAATCCTTTACTCCCAAATTCTATGCAGATATAAACAAATGCCATCCTCTGAAGTAAATACAATGCCAAATTTAAGAAAAAAACTCTATGGTAGGACCTAGCTATAAACAGGCTGTATAAAAAAGAAAAACTCTTTGCACACAAAAATAAATTTAACTCTCATGATGCTAAAAATGCTCTTCCTAAACTTAACAGGGAACTCCAAACCATGATCAAATCAACCCAAACCAGATATGAAGTCAAATAGCCCCCTAGGTTTAGAATAACCACAAAACCTTTTTAACTATGTAAGAAAGCTCAGAAACAATGTGTAGCAGTTTACATACTCAGATGCAAAAACATAGCCAATCTACTTATGGATAAATTTATCTCAAACTGTATTCCCAGATTGCATGCCCACATCTACACCTCCCCATCAATCCTCTGAAAAAGAAGTTCAATGTTCCATCCAAGATCAAAAACACTACTTTCAGGAGGCTGGATAACCTACTGGGCTGCCTAAAGATCAGCCTGAAAAAAAGATTTGTCAGACCCCCTACAAAAGCTAGTCAATATCCACATCCAAATAGGCTTCATCCTGGATAAATGGAGGACAGCAACAGTCACTCTGCTGCAAAAACATGGGGCATCAACTTACTCACATAACTATAGACCCATAAGCCTGTCCAGCCTCATGTATAAGGCTACAAAAATGATTATTATGGAATTAATAAATATGGATATAGGAAACCTACAAACTCTTGACCCAAACCTGTTTTGATTCATTAAGGAGAGATATTGCCTACTTAACCTGGTTTACATCTTTGAGAAAGTTACAGAAGCAACAGCTGAAGGAAAACTAGTGTAAACCACATATCTAAATCTTGCAAAGGCATTCAATACCATGCCACATTCTGGAATCATAAAACTGTTCTAGTTAAAAGTAAACCCTTATGTAACTTGTTGGATAACAAACTGGCTCACAAATAGTGCCCAGGAAATTGGGCCAGGAGGCTGTGTTTCTTTCCAAAGACCTGCTACTAGTGGTGTAATTCAGGGTTCAGTCCTTGGGCCATTCCTCTTTGGCATTTAGTTCTTGAAGGTCAAAGCAAATGTTAAAGGTTTATAGCTGACTATGTTTGTAGATGACTGTAAACTTGTTGCCATTATAAACTCTCCAGAGGACACCAAGATCTTCCAAGAGGGCCCTTCATAAACAAATAGTTGGTGGCAAAACAATGCACTAACACTAAATGCCAAGAAATATATAGTAGCACCGCTTGACAAGCATAACTAACATGTAACCATCACATTGACAACACACCCCTGAAAGTTGATCCTGCAGCCAGGGATCTGGGAGTCTTATGTCTATAATGAACTGTCTTTTGAGCACCACATATCCACTATTATAAGGATGTCCTTTTCCATTGTACAGTTTGTAACTTACAGTATGATGTCCTGCACCTGTCTCTCATTAAGCTGATCATTGAATATAATGTCCCTTTTGATATGTATCTATCCAAATCTTTGCTCAGCTGGAATGACTACAATGCTTAATCACTGATAAAAAAATCAGGGGTATAAATTATCTAAACTATGCAGACTGTTTCAAAGTTTTGTTACTCTTCTCAGTATCATTTATTTTGTTGGCTGGGAAAGTCTGACTGGGTGGAAAAAACACTTCAGTGGAGGCCTGGGGAGAAAAGCTACACAAGATACATAGAGAAAGTAACATACATACATGCACAGGGTAATGAATCATTTGAAGGTTTAATAATGAGAAAAAACATACAATAGTGAGAAAACAAAAGCATTGACAAGATACATATGAATAGTCATCATTCAAACATGTTATAATCAGGCAAAACAATGATGAGAAATCATTCAAAGGTAGATTAGAAAGAGTGTTTAGACTAACAAAGTTTATATCATATAGGCTACTAAGAGATGACCTCTGCCTTGTGTATAAATTTCCAACAGACCCTATCCTGTCAGACCTATTACACATTCACAAGTTCATAGGTAGCATACATATCTGATCCAATTATCTCAATCTCTTTTGAAACATAAACAAGACCTGTTGGGGGGCTAGATATGTATCACAGCGAATACTACTCCTGTGGAACTATCTTCCACTTTGCATAAAACAAAAATATTAAAATGAAAGTTGGATGACTAGCTGGGGAACAGTAAATTCACCCCTGGCTTATTATCCATGCCCCTTATGGAAAGGGGAAACAAGTAAATGTCACAACATATCCTTGTTCTGCCTGCCTCTGGGTTATTCATACACAAAATATGAGGCTAAAAAACTACCATGGGAATGTAAGGCTTCATAAGATCCTTTGAGAGTGATAGCCTAGTGAGTACCTACAAACTAACGAACTAACTGTATATTCAGGATTGTGTGTCCTTACCAGTGTGTCAGGCTGCTTCTGCTGCTGTCCTCCATTTTTACTAGATGCATATTTGGCCACCCATAATGCAGCTGTGCTCACTTCCACCACAATTCACACAGTGCCTTAAAATTTAGGGAAGTTTTGCCAAATTATGACAGCATGCATTAACTTATGCATTAAAATTACAGGATGTAGTACTTTCCCCAAATTATTTCTGCATATTACAGGATACTCCATTGCTTCCACCTTTCCCTTGCCATTTGTTTAATGTCTACAGATGTGTTCTGTTGGTTTGGTCAACAGGAATTTTGGTCAACATCTGTTTAATTGACTGCATTTGGTCGACTATACAGATAGTCAACAGGTGTGTGAGACTGACAATCCCCAGATGGGGAATATGCCCTTTCCCCAAGTACTGGTCGATCTTGCAGTAAGATATATAATTATTGTGGACTGGTTTGGGTGGTATTGCTGTTTATGTTTTTTTAAGGAATATTTGCATGCCCCAAGAAGTAACCTTAGCACATGCATACAAGGAAGCCGATGTTTTCATTTTTGACATAGAGTGGTTTACCTTCAGGATGTTGACATTTGTGTTAGTCAATCAACTGAAGATAAATCCTACAGACATACGTAAACTTAACATGTATGACCAGGCTCTCAGCACCTAGTAATCCCTTCAATTCTTTCCTGTTCATCAATACCATTTATGTAGCTAATTTAGTAGAGGCACAGTGGCAATATTCTGGTCCTATTACTCTAGCACTTTATCATATTCCATTAGTACATTTTCATTGTCAGCATGTTGGTTACAAATCTCATTTTTGATCAGAGTAACATTTACATTCATTACCAACATGTTAGTCAAAAATTGCATTATTGATAAGAATAGAATTATGAATTAAGTGCTTTAGCAATTTATTTCTGTTCCTACATCTGAAACACATTATTTCAGTTGCATTTGTATTGCTATTCATTGCTGTACACGTAACTTGTTAATCAGCTGATATGAGTTGGATATATATCTGAATTCATGAGGGTAATAAAAAATGCAACAAATAAATTATATTTATTTGGTTCAATTTATATTTTATCTGTGAAGTTTAGGAGTGCTGTAAGAGGGCAAGCAGGTTATAGACAAGGTCTGAGTAGCTGTGTATGTATTGCTTTTCCTAATATTTGAAGTGCTTGTGGTAAGAGTACTGTAGGTTTAAAATTATTATTTGTTCCGGAGGGCTTTCCAAGATAGCTGCACACTGATCAACAGCTTAATTTCAGCCCTACTAGTGTGAAAAAAAGAAAATGATAGATAAGGGCTTGTAATTCTGTCTGCTTTAGTAAAATTCAGTTACTGGCTAGTAGTTACACTGCCTGGATGCCAGCAAAGAAGAAACGTAGAGAACCATGGATGAAAATTAACTAGAAAAGATGAAGAAAAACTATGACTGGGAAGAACCCTGTAGCTATTCAGCAAAAGACAGTTCAAGCTCCAGATTTGGTACAAGAGATGGCTTCCAGTAAGCTAGAGAAAAATTAAGTCAAATGTGCTCAGAGCTGATTAAAATAAATGAAACATTGAAGGAGTATATCAACTCAAATAACAAGCCTAGAAAAAAATGGAAGAAGCTTTAAATAGTTATTCAGATGAACTTAAAAAAACAAGTCAAATGAGCTTAGAGATGATTAAAATAAACAAAACATCAAAGGAGTATATAGACTCAAATAACAAAAGGCTGGAAAATGGAAGAAGCTTTAAACAGCTATTCGGGTGACTTGATAGAAATGCAAAAATCAGAGGTCAAAATGAAGAAAAGGCTGGTTGAATATGAGGCTGCTCAAGAAGAGTTGTTTCAAAAACTAGAGTTAGAGGACAGAGCATGAAGAAAAAAACCCGAGATTTTCTACTGTACCAGAGAAAAAGGAAGGAACAAACTGCATTGATTTTATGACACAAATAAGTAACTGGATTGTTATTCCACAGCAGAATTTGTTAACTAAAAGGGCACATCATGTGTATGCTCCAAACCTGACCATGAGAAAGCACCCAAGACCTGAATTAGTAAAGAAACAGTCATACCAACAGAAAGAGTTGATCCTGACAAAACTGTGGCAAAAAGGCAAAATATTAAAAACTGAAGACAGTAGTGTGTTTGTGGGAAATGATTATTCAATGTGCACCAGGCAGAAGAGAAGAAAATTTATCTCAGCAATTAGGGAATGTTGAGAGGCAGGTGTGAGATTCAAGCTACTGTATCCAGCTGTCTTTAGGATATTTTTTCCTGGAGGATCATTTTTGACACAGAACAGGCTAAGGAGGAAATACAAAAGTTTGTCCAACAAAAAGTGAGCCATCAGACAGAAGGTGACTCTGTTTCTCATTCTTCTGATAATAAAGTTCATAGAGAGAATTGCCAGTGAATCCTTTTCTAATGCACCAAAGGAAAATTCTTGAGAGACAGGAAAAAAGAATGGGGCTAGAAGAATCTGGAGTACCTTGGACTTGAACTGGAGTCAGGGGTTGGGAGATGGAGATGAAGAGGAAGAAGACCAGCAAGACTAAAAATAGTGAACAAATGTGAGACTATAAAGCAACAGTTGTATTTGTGAAGAAAAGCGTGCTGAGAAAGACTGGATTTTTGTTGACTTTGTTAAACTTGTGGATGGACTGACAGACATGTGCCCCACTTTATGTCCTTGATGTTTGGAAGCACACTAAGACAGGAAAAAAGAGCAAAAAAAAGAAAGAAACTAAGTAAAATATTTTTTTCTTAACAGTATTTGTATAAATTATTTCATGATATAAACTGTATGATAAACAATACTTTTTTCATTTTTAATTTTAAGAAATGTAGGCATTATAATGAAAAAAAAAGAAAGACTAGATGAAAGCATGTTTGAGTTAATGGGCTGTAATCTTAGGCTGGTGAGGTGGAGGATGGGTTGTAAAAGTGCACTGAATATAGGATCATAGCATCATCAGAGGTCACTAGGCTAATGGCCCTAAAGCCTTTTTCAGCCTAGCCATCCATGCTCCAAAGTTACTAATTACTAATACCCATTGGGAAGAATGGCTTTTGTATATGCTTGTCACTTAGGGCATCTACAGACTGCCCCTGTCCATAACAGCCAGAGGTGACAATCCAAGGGTGAATTTGTGATTTCCCATCCATTGGTCCAAACTGCATTTGAATAGGCTTATGGGAGAGTTCTGTTTCATATGAATGGGGAGTCTATTCTAGAGAAGGGGTAATCTCTGAGATGCATACCTATTCCTCCAACATGTTTTGTTTATGTCACAGATGAAGTTTAGATCCTTAGATTAGGTAATTCTCGTGCTGTTTGTTTTGTGAATGTGTAGCAGGTCTGTCAGGGCTGGACTTGAGAATGCCTTGTAGGTTAGACATAAATCACTCTTCAGTAGTCTGTAGGAGACCGAGTATAGGGACAGGGTTTGAGATGGTCCACACAGGACATATTATTTACAACCTGTGTTCTTTTAGTGAAGAACTTCTGTGTCCGCTCCAGTTGTTGAAAATGCCTCATCAGTTACATGCCAAAGGGTACCTTGCACTTGATTATTAAACTCTTATTTATAAGTTACACCATGTAGAAGGATTTTCTCAACACCATGGACATATGGTGATCAAAGTTCAGGTTACTGTCAACCTGAGTTCCCACACTCCTTACTAATGGGTCTGCTGTTAGGGAAGTATAATTAGTGTTGTAATTTGGAGGGGTGTTTGTCTTCCCAAAGGGTATAATTACATATTTTTTTGAATTCAGTTGTAGCTGATGGTGCTGGCATCAGTTATGGGTCTGTGTCAGACCTTCTTGGAGGATATCTACATCTTTGGGGGATTTAATGATTGCACCCAGTTTGCAGTCATCAGCAAATTTGGTCAGTAAAAGGCCCTCTACATTTCCCTTGATTTCAGAGAAATATATTATAAACAGGAAAGGTCCCAGTACCATGCCCCGTGGGACACCATTAGTAACAGGCCTCTTGGTGGATGTAGTTTTCCCCACCCTAACTTCATGTGTCTAATCTGTGAGCCATTTGGCTAACCATCATGTGACATAGGGATTTATGCCTAAATTTGTGAGTCTGTCATTGTGTCAAATGCTTTAGCAAGGTCAAAGTAGGCAGATTGTACCATTTTGCCCTCATCCATGGCTCTATCAGCTCTAGTAGCCTTCTCAAAGAAATCCACCAAGTTTAGTAGGCATGATCTGCCCTTGACAAAACCAAACTGGGATACTACACTGTTTGGAGATTTTCTATGTCTTTGTTTATCAGGTCCACAATAACTCTTACATATAAGACTAGTCAAATGTATGAGTCTGTAGTTCCCTGGGTCTGCTGATGGTCTGAATATGTGTAGAGGAATGACAGTTTCAGTCCTCCATTTCCTAGGAATGAAGCCTGTCTGAAGGCTGTTGTTGAACAGAAATTGTAGTGGGTATGAGAAGTCATGTTTCAAATTTTTTAGGAGACATCCTGGAATATTATCAGGACCCATTGATGCAGATCTGGAGAATGCAGTGAGGACCTATTCTTTAGTGATAGTTGGGGAATAAATGGTAGAGGGTATTTCCTGGGTAGAAACTGGGGGAGATAGGGGGTTGAAATTGGAGCTAAATTTATTGACCAGCAAATATGCTATATCCCCCAGTTTGGTATAGGAAGTTCCATTTATTATTAGCTCAGCACACTCTTGGGTGTTTCCTTTAAGGTTGTGCACATAAGTGAAAAATCTCTTATGGTTATTCTTGGCCTGGGAGACTATTTTTCCTTTGAAATTGGTTTTGGTGGACTTTCTTAGTCCCCTGAGTTGCTTATTGAAACTGATGATTCAGTTTTTTGTCTTTTCGGCATAGCCCTTCCAATTTTTGGACAGGATTTTCTTTCTTTTGTTGTACAACCTATTTATATTAGGGGACCATCAATGGGACTTGATTTTGGAGTTTGTTCTAAGTTTATTTTGGTTTGGAACTGCTGTTTCTCTGCAGTTATTTACATGCTTGCACAGTATTTCTGTAAACACTTCTGCATTGGCAACTGTGTTCTCTGAATTTAGGGAGCTTGGAATTTAGCTATGCCTTCACTTACATAGAGTAGTTCAAGCATGTCATATTGTTTGACCAATCTTATGGTGTGCTTGCCTTTTATGTAGGCTGATACACCTCCACATTTTCTTGTTTATTCTGCAGTAGCTGGTCTAAATGTGTGAAAGGCATTATAGTCTTGTACTCATAACTCTCAACCTGGAAACACCAAAAAACTGGGCAAGGCCCATAAAAAATAGGTACAGATCTGTATATTGATTAACATAAAATTTGCATGCATAATTATGTAACCCACCCACTCAAATGAATTGTGGGATGCCAACTTTCAAACACAAACTGAAGGACAACCAAAATATGGCACCAGAGTCCCCCTGCAACCATTCCAATGTCCTATTACCTGGCTATTTCACCCCATTTACCATAAACATTGTGTGCATACTGCTTTACTTCTACAATGATTATTTGGATTTTACTTTCACATTTTATAGCACAGTGCACAAACACCAATAGATATCTGCAAAACAAAGCAATACTGTCACCCAATGAAAATAGACTTAGCATTAAAATTTCTCTGTCCTTGAAACTCACATTCATTGAAACAACATTGAAACCCACACCACATTAAAAAAGAAAATGCATCTGGCCAGCGGTGGATAAGGATTACCTTTGGGCCGTTTTCAGATCATAGGCCCCTTGCCCACAAAACAAGAAACATACATGTGTTCTTTGATACACCTTCCTGACTTTATTAAATTTTATTCCTTGTATAATACAGCACACTTGTTAGACTTAAGTTAGAGCGCATTTTAAAATTTATTGTTTGAACATTTTTCCAGTAGGTATTAGGCAATGAAACAAAATGCTTGAACCAATAATGACAAAACTGTCCAATTCAGAACATTTCCATCATAAGTCTACTTTCACACATACACACACACACACACACACACACACACACACACACACACACACACTATATCTATCTATATATATATATATATATATATATATATATATATATATATATATATATATATATATATATATATATATATATATATATATATATATATATATATATATATATAATGACTGTAGTGTAAGCCATAAGCATCTTGCACAGCTTCTTGCACTTGTTTTTAATTTCAGTTTTTTTGGGGGGGAGGAGACAAAAGAAAAAAAAACCAGGGACACATTTTAAACTTTACTTGCATAATTTTGGAAAGTTGTGTTACCACCATGTATTTAGGTATTTCACTGCCAAATCTTGAACCCAGGACCCTGTGCACTACAGTCAGAACAACATACCACTATGCCAAATCAGCAGCTTCCTGAAAGACATGAAGACTGAAACTTAAATGGCTATCATTTAGTGAATTCAGTTCTCATTTTTCACCAGCATAGCTCTCAACCTCTTAGCACAAAAAAACCTGGACAAAGCCAATAATGGGGAATACAGCCTTAAAACAGGGACAAATTTCAAATACTGATCTTATAAACTGAGAAAATTGCTAGAATAAAAGGTTTGTGTTACCATTATGTATTTTCTGAAGAATATGAAGGCTGAAATTCAAATGCCTGTCATCATTTAGTAAATTCAATCCTTTAGTGATTTGCCACAAAAATCTCACAAGTGACACACACACACACACACACACACACACACACACACACACACACACACACACACACATACAAGTTTTAATTAATTTGTGTACTTTGTCTGTATATACACCAACAAAATTAAGTGACGCTAGGCTTCAGTTGCTAATTTACATACAATAAAAGCAAAAAGCACAGTGGGTAATCAGAAATAAGTCAGTGCATTCAAAGTGCAGTCATACTGTGGTTTGGATACTACACTATGCATATGTTAATTCACAAACTAAGATAGTCCATGTGCAACAGACAGTTTCTTGCAAGCATTTCCAGAATGCAAGTTCTGATGCTGCATCTGGCATGGAAACCTAGTGGCCTGTGAACTAATCTTGGTAGTACATTATTATGCATTCAGTCCATCATGGTGTAAAAGCAGGATGTGGTTCATAGCTAATACTAAGTTGTCAGTAGACTGGTACAAGCCTAGTTAACAACCAGAAGTCAGAATCACACCCTTGTCTTGTACCTGTGAGGTAAAGACCTTAGCCATCATGCCAACCCCTCATTTCCTAGGAAATGCTTTGGGTAGATGTAGCCACAGAAAAAACAGAATAATGTTTTTTTTTCTTTTTTTTTAATCAACAGCTTATTGATTTAGTATTGTAACTAGTAATAGGATTATTGCCAGTCTATGAGTTTCTTGGGACGACAGGTGATAGCATGCCTTTACTGAAAGGGAGCATTAATTTGATGCTTTATTCTTTTGAGTACAGACCACCTGTTCATCAAATGGGTATTAGTTTATAATATGAAGACAGTTTGTTGCTGCAAAGGTTTATTACGACTTGAGTGAAGACAGCCAAACTTTGCAGCTGTCTACAGTCACTGATGTTAAACTTGACATTGTAGAGCTGGGAGTAAAATAGTAGTTCATCTTTCTTTTCTTTTCTGGAATAATCTTCCTTTATAAAAACAGCGATGCTGTCATTTGCTTTAAGAGAAGACTTGATGACTGGATGAGTGTCCATAAATTTATTCCACTGACTTGTTTTGCCCTCATGGAGTCAGAAACTGCCACATGAGAGTGGAAACTGGCAAAGTGATTCTGGTCCATGGATAAACTACACCTTGTAATGAATTTATGAAAAAAAACATGCATCTGATTTCTGTTTCCTTGTTTTTTTTTGTTTGCTTTTTAGTGACTAATTTCAGTACATTTTATTTGCCTATAGCCACTGCTTTTGGAGAAGAGGAGATTAATTAGAAGCAATCTGAATATGAAGCATTATTTCTTACTAAAGATATAACAGGGAGCAAATATAAAATGAACAAATACACCCCAAAAAGTCAATTCAGTTCTGAACTGTGTTGATTTGCATTTATATATTAAACTATTCAATGGTCAATATGCTGATTATAAATATGAATGGCAGTAAATATCTTGCTGATTATTTAATTAAATATGTAAACAAGTGATTCACTACAAAAGAAGAAGGAGAGACACTAGCGTAAGAAACATGAACCAAGTACAATAAGGACTGTCAAACATCCACTGATTACTTCCATTTCTGTTTATTTCATAAAAAAGGCATGTTCCCTTACCCTTAGTCCTGTTGTCAATCCCACACACACACACACACACACACACACACACACACACACACACACACACACACACACACGCACACACACACACACACGCACACACACACCGGCACCCTCCAAGGAAGAATACTTTGTTTAGCACAGCACCTTAGCGTTGTCTGGATGCCAGCTGTGCAGTATAACTTGCGTTCATGGTTGCTGGTTGTGATAGTGCAGGAAAATACATTCCAATGTTGTGCATTCGTAGTTCATTTGTATAAGTGCAGGAAAATACATTCCAATTTTGCAGTTCGGCAGCAGGAAAAAATAAAAGCTTACCAGATGTTGTAGTTGCTGGCAAGCCAGATTTCAAACAGCCAACCGGGAAAGCCTTGAGCTCAATTTCAACTGGCTGATGTGGCTTACAGTGCTGATGTCATCGTGCACATGATGACGTCAGCTCTGAAAAGTGTGGAAAATTGAAAAAACCTGGAAAAAATCGGAAATGAAGGAGTGCCATTCGGAAATCATGGCACCCCATTATTTGGACCTCACAATTCGATAAAAAATGAGTAATTCGGGATAGTTGGGAGGTCTGCTTGTACTACATGATATCTCTTGTATAAATATAATATATATATATATATATATATATATATATAATATATATATATATATATATATATATATATATATATATATATATATATACAGTTAAAATGTTTTCTCTTACTTTAGCATAGGTGAATGTCTGGATCAATGTCCTTGGCTTAATCTAATTAAAGTTTTTTGTTTAAGCAAGTATTTTTAAAGGAGAGTCCACAATGTTATGAAACATTTTCCTATAACAAATAAATGTTTAGTGTCAGTAACTGCGGTGATGGTGCTGCGGTAGCATTGTCAACTCACAGTAAGACGTTGTCCTATTCGATTCTCAGCTAAAGCATCCTCTGTGTGGAGACATGCGTGAATGGGCATACCTTCATTGAAGGTTGTGCATCAGGGCTGGCAACTAGGTATGTAAAAATCTACTGCCAATCATTAGCGGACCGGAATTCTGCTGTGGTGACCCCTAACTGGGAAAAGCCGAACGATACAACAAGAGAAGTACATTCTTTTCTTATGATTCTTGAGAACAAGCTGACAAAAGATTTAGGCAATAAATATAGAAGTTTGGACATTATTTACTAAGGGAAGCATAAAATTAAAAGGTACAAGGAAGTAACTCAATAAAAAATAAAGTTTTAAATTATTGGAAGTGAATAAGAGTCAGATGCTTTTCTGACAACCAAATGTTTTAATGCATTTACTAGAACAATGTATAATTTAGTTTTATTTAAAGATTGCCAGTACACTTTTTCTTAAGATTAAAAGTTAATGTTTTGTGAAAGCATATAAGTTGTTTTTCATAGGTTACTATCAAAATAGTGAAATTCCTATTAGCATTTAATGAAAATGCCAAAAAATAATGTCAGAAACTGTTTTGCAGAGCGTTCAATACGTCGAACATTCAAAACCCTAGAATTGACGTTAGGCATTTCCTGATATGGTCATCTTTCATGAAAACAGCTGTTGAGATGTAAACATTTTTACTATTTTGCTAGGGGAAGCCCACCTGTACCCCCCACACTCCCTGCTAGTTATATATTCTAACTCCAAAATCACACTACAGTGAGGAAACGGGTACTTTTCCTGATCCCTACTGCAGTGCAATCCAATTGTAAACAGCCACACTCAAAAACATGAATACAAGCTATGTATCAATGTTTCAGAGGCAACAGGATTTCCATTGAAATTTTAAACTTTTGCACCTTTAGTCTCGACCTTATGATTGATGGTAAGATGAGTTTCAAACATTTGATTGTAAACTATTTTTTACATCTGGGAAAGAGAATAGAGATAAGATATGAACAGACAACAATTTGAGTTAGCAGGAGCACATGCTGTAACATGCATTTTAGCATGGATTAACTTCATTTTAGGTTAGTTAACACGTGTCTTTAGCTGGCAATTTTTTGAAGATGTACATAGTTTTGTGTTTTCTTTAAATTAATAGGTTATGGGGTGTTCTGGGCTGTGTTTGTTTTTTGTTTGAGAGTTTTCATTAAAACAAGTAATCTTGTAAAACATGACATAAGTTCAACTGGAGATGACAAAAAAACTGTATAAATGATCAGCATGGCAAATATTAGTGAGTAGAAGTAACACAAAAGCTGGAAATATATATTTAAAAAACTGTCATATATAATAAGTGGGAATAATAACTCCCTATTAAAATGGCTACACTAAACATATTATTTTGGAATGTGAATGGCCTCACAGGTATAGAGAAAAAGGTAAGGGTATTGATTTATATTAAGAAATACAGAGTGCAGGACTTTCAAGATGGCTGCACATTGAGTACCATCTACATTCTGGCACTCCCAATGTGAAAACAGAAACTCAGCAGGGAAGGCCAGTAGACTTTTGTGTTCTGGGGTAAATTTCAGTAACTGGCTAGTAAGTGCACTGCCTGGATGCCAGGAAAAAAGAAATATAGAGACTCTGAAAGAAAATCAGCAACAATAGGTGAGGAAAAAACACTGGCTAGGACAAAATCTACAGCTGTTTAGACAAAGCAGTGCAAACTCCAAGTATGACTTCCAGTAACCAAGAGGAAAGTATAACACAACTGCATAAAGGCCTGGTTAAAATAAACAAAACACTGATGGAGTATATCAACTCAAACAACAAAAGGCTGGAAAAAATGGAAGAAGCTTTAAACAGATATTCAGATGAGGTGGTAAAACAGCAAAAATTAGAAGTCAAAATGAAGGAAAAACTGAATGAATATGAAACTGCTCAAGAAGAGATATTTCAAAAAATGACAGAATTAGATGACAAAGCATGTAGGGAAAACCTGAGATTTTCAGCTGTACCAGAGAAGCTGGAAGGAACAGACTGTACTGATTTTATGAAAGCAGAAATATGCAAAGTGGACTGGTATTCCACGGTAGGAGTTGTTAGTTGAAAGGGTACATTATGTGCATGCTCCAAACCTGGGTATGAGAAAGCAACCTAGACCTTTAATAGTAAAGATGCAATCCTACTAGCAGAAGGCATTAAATCCGACAAAACTGTGGCAGACGGACAAAGTACTAAAAGTGGGAGACAGCTGAATTTTTGTGGAGAATGATTACTCACTGTACACCAGGCAGAAGAGGAATACATTTATTCCACTGTTTAGAGAATGTTGAGAAGCAGGCATGTTATTCAAACTGCTGTACCTAGCTATCTTCAAAATATTCTTCCCTTAAGGAGCAAAATCATTTTTTGATGAAGTACATGCTAAGGAGGAGATACAAAGTTTGTCCAACAAAAAGTGAGGTGTGAAACAGAAGGAAATTCTGCTTCTTGTTCTTCTAGTACTGAAGACCAGAGAGCTACTGTGCCAGTGAATCCTTTTCCAGTGTTTCAGTGGAAAATGCTGGAGGGAAGGAAGGGAGCACAATAGTTGACTAGAAGAACTGAGAGTATGTTGGAAATGAAGCAGAGATAGGATTTGAAAAAGGAGATGAACAGGAATAAAACTGGTAACTTGGAAATTGATGAATGTGGGATTACAAAGCAATAATTATATTTATGAAATATGACAGAACAAGAACATTTGAAAATATTTGACTTTTATGGACTTTTTTGGACTTGTAGGGACTCTAAAGCACATGCCCCACTTCATGTCATTAATGCTCAGACAAATACTTAGAGGAAGGGAAAAATGAGGGAGAAAGCTAATTGTAAGTAAAACAAAATTCTTTCTTAATAATACTATTTGTATAGTGCATGATTTTCTTTGCATGCTATAAAGTAAAGTTTTGTCAGTTATTTTTAAGTATAATGAGGATACTATGGTAAACAGGAGCTCCTTTTTTTCTTCTCTCTTTCTCCTTGTTCAGTTTTACGAAATGCAGACACTATGATGTAAAAAATAAATAAATAAAAGAAGTTAAAAAAGTCTGGTTAAAAGAGCATGACAAAAGAAAAATTAATGTGCTTTTTCTCATTCTTGCATGGGGGAGGTGATTGGATTGGGGCCATTGGCTTGATCTAGTAACAAGTTTTAAGAGAAAGCAAGTAAATAAAAAAGTATACTAAATATTATAAGGCCTTTTTCTAGCAAATAAATGTATGCTTAGTAGCAATTCCGTATCTGGTCCTCATGTCTCCATGGAGACAATCTGATAAAGACAAATTGGTTATAATCTGATAAAGAGAAATTGGCTAGAAAAAAAGAGAGATGGAGAGAGAAATTGGCTAGGAGATAATGTTCTCTGAAAGCATTCAGTTGTTTTCCCAACTGGTAGAGCTATAAAGTTAAGACAAAACTAGACAGCACATAGGCTGCACCATGCTTCTTAAAATGAAAAAAAAAAGAAAGAAACTAAGTAAAATAATTTTTTCTTAACAGCATTTGTATAAATTATTTCATGATATAAACTGTATGTTAAACAATACTTTTTTCATTTTTAATTTTAAGAAATGTAGGCATTATAATGAAAAAAAAAAGAAAGACTAGATGAAAGCATGTTTGAGTTAATGGGCTGTAATCTTAGGCTGGTGAGGTGGAGGATGGGTTGTAAAAGTGCACTGAATATAGGATCATAGCATCATCAGAGGTCACTAGGCTAATGGCCCTAAAGCCTTTTTCAGCCTAGCCATCCATGCTCCAAAGTTACTAATTACTAATACCCATTGGGAAGAATGGCTTTTGTATATGCTTGTCACTTAGGGCATCTACAGACTGCCCCTGTCCATAACAGCCAGAGGTGACAATCCAAGGGTGATTTTGTGATTTCCCATCCATTGGTCCAAACTGCATTTGAATAGGCTTATGGGAGAGTTCTGTTTCATATGAATGGGGAGTCTATTCTAGAGAAGGGGTAATCTCTGAGATGCATACCTATTCCTCCAACATGTTTTGTTTATGTCACAGATGAAGTTTAGATCCTTAGATTAGGTAATTCTCGCTGTTTGTTTTGTGAATGTGTAGCAGGTCTGTCAGGGCTGGACTTGAGAATGCCTTGTAGGTTAGACATAAATCACTCTTCAGTAGTCTGTAGGAGACCGAGTATAGGGACAGGGTTTGAGATGGTCCACACAGGACATATTATTTACAACCTGTGTTCTTTTAGTGAAGAACTTCTGTGTCCGCTCCAGTTGTTGAAAATGCCTCATCAGTTACATGCCAAAGGGTACCTTGCACTTGATTATTAAACTCTTATTTATAAGTTACACCACGTAGAAGGATTTTCTCAACACCATGGACATATGGTGATCAAAGTTCAGGTTACTGTCAACCTGAGTTCCCACACTCCTTACTAATGGGTCTGCTGTTAGGGAAGTATAATTAGTGTTGTAATTTGGAGGGGTGTTTGTCTTCCCAAAGGGTATAATTACATATTTTTTTGAATTCAGTTGTAGCTGATGGTGCTGGGATCAGTTATGGGTCTGTGTCAGACCTTCTTGGAGGATATCTACATCTTTGGGGGATTTAATGATTGCACCCAGTTTGCAGTCATCAGCAAATTTGGTCAGTAAAAGGCCCTCTACATTTCCCTTGATTTCAGAGAAATATATTATAAACAGGAAAGGTCCCAGTACCATGCCCCGTGGGACACCATTAGTAACAGGCCTCTTGGTGGATGTAGTTTTCCCCACCCTAACTTCATATGTCTAATCTGTGAGCCATTTGGCTAACCATCATGTGACATAGGGATTTATGCCTAAATTTGTGAGTCTGTCATTGTGTCAAATGCTTTAGCAAGGTCAAAGTAGGCAGATTGTACCATTTTGCCCTCATCCATGGCTCTATCAGCTCTAGTAGCCTTCTCAAAGAAATCCACCAAGTTTAGTAGGCATGATCTGCCCTTGACAAAACCAAACTGGGATATTACACTGTTTGGAGATTTTCTATGTCTTTGTTTATCAGGTCCACAATAACTCTTACATATAAGACTAGTCAAATGTATGAGTCTGTAGTTCCCTGGGTCTGCTGATGGTCTGAATATGTGTAGAGGAATGACAGTTTCAGTCCTCCATTTCCTAGGAATGAAGCCTGTCTGAAGGCTGTTGTTGAACAGAAATTGTAGTGGGTATGAGAAGTCATGTTTCAAATTTTTTAGGAGACATCCTGGAATATTATCAGGACCCATTGATGCAGATCTGGAGAATGCAGTGAGGACCTATTCTTTAGTGATAGTTGGGGAATAAATGGTAGAGGGTATTTCCTGGGTAGAAACTGGGGGAGATAGGGGGTTGAAATTGGAGCTAAATTTATTGACCAGCAAATATGCTATATCCCCCAGTTTGGTATAGGAAGTTCCATTTATTATTAGCTCAGCACACTCTTGGGTGTTTCCTTTAAGGTTGTGCACATAAATGAAAAATCTCTTATGGTTATTCTTGGCCTGGGAGACTATTTTTCCTTTGAAATTGGTTTTGGTGGACTTTCTTAGTCCCCTGAGTTGCTTATTGAAACTGATGATTCAGTTTTTTGTCTTTTCGGCATAGCCCTTCCAATTTTTGGACAGGATTTTCTTTCTTTTGTTGTACAACCTATTTATATTAGGGGACCATCAATGGGACTTGATTTTGGAGTTTGTTCTAAGTTTATTTTGGTTTGGAACTGCTGTTTCTCTGCAGTTATTTACATGCTTGCACAGTATTTCTGTAAACACTTCTGCATTGGCAACTGTGTTCTCTGAATTTAGGGAGCTTGGAATTTAGCTATGCCTTCACTTACATAGAGTAGTTCAAGCATGTCATATTGTTTGACCAATCTTATGGTGTGCTTGCCTTTTATGTAGGCTGATACACCTCCACATTTTCTTGTTTATTCTGCAGTAGCTGGTCTAAATGTGTGAAAGGCATTATAGTCTTGTACTCATACCTCTCAACCTGGAAACACCAAAAAACTGGGCAAGGCCCATAGAAAATAGGTACAGATCTGTATATTGATTAACATAAAATTTGCATGCATAATTATGTAACCCACCCACTCAAATGAATTGTGGGATGCCAACTTTCAAACACAAACTGAAGGACAACCAAAATATGGCACCAGAGTCCCCCTGCAACCATTCCAATGTCCTATTACCTGGCTATTTCACCCCATTTACCATAAACATTGTGTGCATACTGCTTTACTTCTACAATGATTATTTGGATTTTACTTTCACATTTTATAGCACAGTGCACAAACACCAATAGATATCTGCAAAACAAAGCAATACTGTCACCCAATGAAAATAGACTTGGCATTAAAATTTCTCTGTCCTTGAAACTCACATTCATTGAAACAACATTGAAACCCACACCACATTAAAAAAGAAAATGCATCTGGCCAGCGGTGGATAAGGATTACCTTTGGGCCGTTTTCAGATCATAGGCCCCTTGCACACAAAACAAGAAACATACATGTGTTCTTTGATACACCTTCCTGACT
Organism: Protopterus annectens; assembly: GCF_019279795.1. NCBI lineage: Eukaryota > Metazoa > Chordata > Ceratodontiformes > Protopteridae > Protopterus > Protopterus annectens. The sequence continues at coordinate 657,795,324 of NC_056745.1, read as the reverse complement.
TTATTAAATTTTATTCCTTGTATAATACAGCACACTTGTTAGACTTAAGTTAGAGCGCATTTTAAAATTTATTGTTTGAACATTTTTCCAGTAGGTATTAGGCAATGAAACAAAATGCTTGAACCAATAATGACAAAACTGTCCAATTCAGAACATTTCCATCATAAGTCTACTTTCACACACACACACACACACACACACACACACACACACACACACACACACACACACTATATCTATCTATCTATATATATATATATATATATATATATATATATATATATATATATATATAATGACTGTAGTGTAAGCCATAAGCATCTTGCACAGCTTCTTGCACTTGTTTTTAATTTCAGTTTTTTTGGGGGGGAGGAGACAAAAGAAAAAAAAAACAGGGACACATTTTAAACTTTACTTGCATAATTTTGGAAAGTTGTGTTACCACCATGTATTTATGTATTTCACTGCCAAATCTTGAACCCAGGACCCTGTGCACTACAGTCAGAACAACATACCACTATGCCAAATCAGCAGCTTCCTGAAAGACATGAAGACTGAAACTTAAATGGCTATCATTTAGTGAATTCAGTTCTCATTTTTCACCAGCATAGCTCTCAACCTCTTAGCACAAAAAAACCTGGACAAAGCCAATAATGGGGAATACAGCCTTAAAACAGGGACAAATTTCAAATACTGATCTTATAAACTGAGAAAATTGCTAGAATAAAAGGTTTGTGTTACCATTATGTATTTTCTGAAGAATATGAAGGCTGAAATTCAAATGCCTGTCATCATTTAGTAAATTCAATCCTTTAGTGATTTGCCACAAAAATCTCACAAGTGACACACACACACACACACACACACACACACACACACACACACACACACACACACACACACACACACACACACACACACACACATACAAGTTTTAATTAATTTGTGTACTTTGTCTGTATATACACCAACAAAATTAAGTGACGCTAGGCTTCAGTTGCTAATTTACATACAATAAAAGCAAAAAGCACAGTGGGTAATCAGAAATAAGTCAGTGCATTCAAAGTGCAGTCATACTGTGGTTTGGATACTACACTATGCATATGTTAATTCACAAACTAAGATAGTCCATGTGCAACAGACAGTTTCTTGCAAGCATTTCCAGAATGCAAGTTCTGATGCTGCATCTGGCATGGAAACCTAGTGGCCTGTGGACTAATCTTGGTAGTACATTATTATGCATTCAGTCCATCATGGTGTAAAAGCAGGATGTGGTTCATAGCTAATACTAAGTTGTCAGTAGACTGGTACAAGCCTAGTTAACAACCAGAAGTCAGAATCACACCCTTGTCTTGTACCTGTGAGGTAAAGACCTTAGCCATCATGCCAACCCCTCATTTCCTAGGAAATGCTTTGGGTAGATGTAGCCACAGAAAAAACACAGAATAATGTTTTTTTTTCTTTTTTTTTAATCAACAGCTTATTGATTTAGTATTGTAACTAGTAATAGGATTATTGCCAGTCTATGAGTTTCTTGGGACGACAGGTGATAGCATGCCTTTACTGAAAGGGAGCATTAATTTGATGCTTTATTCTTTTGAGTACAGACCACCTGTTCATCAAATGGGTATTAGTTTATAATATGAAGACAGTTTGTTGCTGCAAAGGTTTATTATGACTTGAGTGAAGACAGCCAAACTTTGCAGCTGTCTACAGTCACTGATGTTAAACTTGACATTGTAGAGCTGGGAGTAAAATAGTAGTTCATCTTTCTTTTCTTTTCTGGAATAATCTTCCTTTATAAAAACAGCGATGCTGTCATTTGCTTTAAGAGAAGCCTTGATGACTGGATGAGTGTCCATAAATTTATTCCACTGACTTGTTTTGCCCTCATGGAGTCAGAAACTGCCACATGAGAGTGGAAACTGGCAAAGTGATTCTGGTCCATGGATAAACTACACCTTGTAATGAATTTATGAAAAAAGACATGCATCTGATTTCTGTTTCCTTGTTTTTTTTTAGTTTGCTTTTTAGTGACTATTTTCAGTACATTTTATTTGCCTATAGCCACTGCTTTTGGAGAAGAGCAGATTAATTAGAAGCAATCTGAATATGAAGCATTATTTCTTACTAAAGATATAACAGGGAGCAAATATAAAATGAACAAATACACCCCAAAAAGTCAATTCAGTTCTGAACTGTGTTTATTTGCATTTATATATTAAACTATTCAATGGTCAATATGCTGATTATAAATATGAATGGCAGTAAATATCTTGCTGATTATTTAATTAAATATGTAAACAAGTGATTCACTACACAAGAAGAAGGAGAGACACTAGCGTAAGAAACATGAACCAAGTACAATAAGGACTGTCAAACATCCACTGATTACTTCCATTTCTGTTTATTTCATAAAAAAGGCATGTTCCCTTACCCTTAGTCCTGTTGTCAATCCCACACACACACACACACACACACACACACACACACACACACACACACACACACACACACACACACACACACACACACACCGGCACCCTCCGAGGAAGAATACTTTGTTTATCACAGCACCTTAGCGTTGTTTGGATGCCAGCTGTGCAGTATAACTTGCGTTCATGGTTGCTGGTTGTGATAGTGCAGGAAAATGCATTCCAATGTTGTGCGTTCGTAGTTCATTTGTATAAGTGCAGGAAAATACATTCCAATGTTACAGTTCGGCAGCAGGAAAAAATAAAAGAATACCAGGTGTTGTAGTTGCTGGCAAGCCAGATTTCAAACAGCCAACTGGGAAAGCCTTGAGCTCAATTCCAACTGGCTGATGTGGCTTACAGTGCTGATGTCATCGTGCACATGATGACATCAGCTCCGAAAAGTGTGGAAAATTGAAAAAACCTGGAAAAAATCGGAAATGAAGGAGTGCCATTCGGGAATCATGGCATCCTATTATTTGGACCTCACAATTCGATAAAAAACGAGTAATTCGGGATAGTTGGGAGGTCTGCTTGTACTACATGATATCTCTTGTATAAATATATATATATATATATATATATATATATATATATACAGTTAAAATGTTTTCTCTTACTGTCTGGATCAATGTCCTTGGCTTAATCTAATTAAAGTTTTTTGTTTAAGCAAGTATTTTTAAAGGAGAGTCCACAATGTAATGAAACATTTTCCTATAACAAATAAATGTTTAGTGTCAGTAACTGCGGTGATGGTGCTGCGGTAGCATTGTCAACTCACAGTAAGACGTTGTCCTATTCGATTCTCAGCTAAAGCATCTTCTGTGTGGAGACATGCGTGAATGGGCATACCTTCATTGAAGGTTGTGCATCAGGGCTGGCAACTAGGTATGTAAAAATCTACTACCAATCATTAGCGGACCGGAATTCTGCTGTGGTGACCCCTAACTGGGAAAAGCCGAACGATACAACAAGAGAAGTACATGCTTTTCTTATGATTCTTGAGAACAAGCTGACAAAAGACTTAGGCAATAAATATAGAAGTTTGGACATTATTTACTAAGGGAAACATAAAATTAAAAGGTACAAGGAAGTAACTCAATAAAAAATAAAGTTTTAAATTATTGGAAGTGAATAAGAGACAGATGCTTTTCTGACAACCAGATGTTTTAATGCATTTACTAGAACAATGTATAATTTAGTTTTATTTAAAGATTGCCAGTACACTTTTTTTAAGATTAAAAGTTAATGTTTTGTGAAAGCATATAAGTTGTTTTTCATGGGTTACTATCAAAATAGTGAAATTCCTATTAGCATTTAATGAAAATGCCAAAAAATAATGTCAGAAACTGTTTTGCAGAGCGTTCAATACGTCGAACATTCAAAACCCTAGAATTGACATTAGGCATTTCCTGATATGGTCATCTTCCATGAAAACAGCTGTTGAGATATAAACATTTTTACTATTTTGCTAGGGGGAAGCCCACCTGTACCCCCCACACTCCCTGCTAGTTATATATTCTAACTCCAAAATCACACTACAGTGAGGAAACGGGTACTTTTCCTGATCCCTACTGCAGTGCAATCCAATTGTAAACAGCCACACTCAAAAACATGAATACAATGTATGTATCAATGTTTCAGAGGCAACAGGATTTCCATTGAAATTTTAAACTTTTGCACCTTTAGTCTCGACCTTATGAATGATGGTAAGATGAGTTTCAAACATTTGATTGTAAACTATTTTTTACATCTGGGAAAGAGAATAGAGATAAGATATGAACAGACAACAATTTGAGTTAGCAGGAGCACATGCTGTAACATGCATTTTAGCATGGATTAACTTCATTTTAGGTTAGTTAACACGTGTCTTTAGCTGGCAATTTTTTGAAGATGTACATAGTTTTGTGTTTTCTTTAAATTAATAGGTTATGGGGTGTTCTGGGCTGTGTTTGTTTTTTGTTTGAGAGTTTTCATTAAAACAAGTAATCTTGTAAAACATGACATAAGTTCAACTGGAGATGACAAAAAAACTGTATAAATGATCAGCATGGCAAATATTAGTGAGTAGAAGTAACACAAAAGCTGGAAATATATATTTAAAAAACTGTCATATATAATAAGTGGGAATAATAACTCCCTATTAAAATGGCTACACTAAACATATTATTTTGGAATGTGAATGGCCTCACAGGTATAGAGAAAAAGGTAAGGGTATTGATTTATATTAAGAAATACAGAGTGTAGGACTTTCAAGATGGCTGCACATTGAGTACCATCTACATTCTGGCACTCCCAATGTGAAAACAGAAACTCAGCAGGGAAGGCCAGTAGACTTTTGTGTTCTGGGGTAAATTTCAGTAACTGGCTAGTAAGTGCACTGCCTGGATGCCCGGAAAAAAGAAATATAGAGGATCTGAAAGAAAATCAGCAACAATAGGTGAGGAAAAAACACTGGCTAGGACAAAATCTACAGCTATTTAGACAAAGCAGTGCAAACTCCAAGTATGACTTCCAGTAACCAAGAGGAAAGTATAACACAACTGCATAAAGGCCTGGTTAAAATAAACAAAACACTGATGGAGTATATCAACTCAAACAACAAAAGGCTGGAAAAAATGGAAGAAGCTTTAAACAGATATTCAGATGAGGTGGTAAAACAGCAAAAATTAGAAGTCAAAATGAAGGAAAAACTGAATGAATATGAAACTGCTCAAGAAGAGATATTTCAAAAAATAACAGAATTAGATGACAAAGCATGTAGGGAAAACCTGAGATTTTCAGCTGTACCAGAGAAGCTGGAAGGAACAGACTGTACTGATTTTATGAAAGCAGAAATATGCAAAGTGGACTGGTATTCCACGGTAGGAGTTGTTAGTTGAAAGGGTACATTATGTGCATGCTCCAAACCTGGGTATGAGAAAGCAACCTAGACCTTTAATAGTAAAGATGCAATCCTACTAGCAGAAGGCATTAAATCTGACAAAACTGTGGCAGACGGACAAAGTACTAAAAGTGGGAGACAGCTGAATTTTTGTGGAGAATGATTACTCACTGTACACCAGGCAGAAGAGGAATACATTTATTCCACTGTTTAGAGAATGTTGAGAAGCAGGCATGTTATTCAAACTGCTGTACCTAGCTATCTTCAAAATATTCTTCCCTTAAGGAGCAAAATCATTTTTTGATGAAGTACATGCTAAGGAGGAGATACAAAGTTTGTCCAACAAAAAGTGAGGTGTGAAACAGAAGGAAATTCTGCTTCTTGTTCTTCTAGTACTGAAGACCAGAGAGCTACTGTGCCAGTGAATCCTTTTCCAGTGTTTCAGTGGAAAATGCTGGAGGGAAGGAAGGGAGCACAATAGTTGACTAGAAGAACTGAGAGTATGTTGGAAATTAAGCAGAGATAGGATTTGAAAAAGGAGATGAACAGGAATAAAACTGGTAACTTGGAAATTGATGAATGTGGGATTACAAAGCAATAATTATATTTATGAAATATGACAGAACAAGAACATTTGAAAATATTTGACTTTTATGGAATTTTTTGGACTTGTAGGGACTCTAAAGCACATGCCCCACTTCATGTCATTAATGCTCAGACAAATACTTAGAGGAAGGGAAAAATGAGGGAGAAAGCTAATTGTAAGTAAAACAAAATTCTTTCTTAATAATACTATTTGTATAGTGCATTATTTTCTTTGCATGCTATAAAGTAAAGTTTTGTCAGTTATTTTTAAGTATAATGAGGATACTATGGTAAACAGGAGCTCCTTTTTTTCTTCTCTCTTTCTCCTTGTTCAGTTTTACAAAATGCAGACACTATGATGTAAAAAATAAATAAATAAAAGAAGTTAAAAAAGTCTGGTTAAAAGAGCATGACAAAAGAAAAATTAATGTGCTTTTTCTCATTCTTGCATGGGGGAGGTGATTGGATTGGGGCCATTGGCTTGATCTAGTAACAAGTTTTAAGAGAAAGCAAGTACATAAAAAAGTATACTAAATACTATAAGGCCTTTTTTCTAGCAAATAAATGTATGCTTAGTAGCAATTCTGTATCTGGTCCTCATGTCTCCATGGAGACAATCTGATAAAGACAAATTGGTTATAATCTGATAAAGAGAAATTGGCTAGAAAAAAAGAGAGATGGAGAGAGAAATTGGCTAGGAGATAATGTTCTTTGAAAGCATTCAGTTGTTTTCCCAACTGGTAGAGTTATAAAGTTAAGACAAAACTAGACAACACATAGGCTGCACCATGCTTCTTATCATGGGTAACTTTTCTTTTAAGTTAACTCAAGTCTATGAGTGTGGCTGCCAGAATGGGACATTTCTTCCTATTAGGAGGGTAAACCTTCAAAATCTGAGGATGTACATAGCTGTGTGTTTTTTTTTTTTTTAGGGTTTCAATAAAACAAATAGTTTTGTAAGATGTGACATAGGCTCAAATGGATATGACAAGAAGCAAATGTATAAAAGTCCAACCTGTCAGTGTATGCATATAACACAAAAGTGGAAACTAGACATTTACCAAAAATCTGTTTATATAAAAAGTGGAAATAATAGTGTTTTAATACAATGATGTAATGTCTTTAGATGTCAATGGTCTCACAGATAAATAAAAAAGAAAGAGTAGAGAATATATTAAAAATGTAGAGTGCAAATATTTATACTACAGGAGACACACTTGTAAAGAACTGAACATGTGAATTTGATAAAGAAAGGTTTTCAGGATGAATAGTCATCAGAATACCTGGTACAAAGGAAAAGATGAGTGCTTGTATTAATTGAAAAAGGAACCCTAGTAATGATAGAAGAGGATAAAAAGATAATAATGCTAGATTTGTAGTACTAAGGGGCTACTGGAAAGGGCAGAGGATTACACTGGCATGTATTTATATTCCACCTAAAACTGGTATAATGGAGCTCAAGACAATTCTAAGAGAAATAATCAACTTTCAGTGAGAAATATTACTTATAGGTGGGGACTGGAATTTGACTTTTAGCAGTGAAGATGTGCCTGAGTGGCTCAGAAGGGAAAATATAACACAGGGTAGACTTTTGAAGAAATTTATGAAAATAGTTGGCATGGAAGATGTGATTTCAGTACTAGGGGTTCAGAATGAATTTATACATTCTTCACCAAAATAGAAAAAAAAACTGGGCTAGGCTAGACAAAATTTACATTTCACAGAAATATGTGCATTTCATTGAAGGTCTTGATATGTACCCAGTAACTATTTCAGATCATATGCCAATAGCTAAAATAAAAACAGAGGGTAAAGAAATAAAAATGAGACACTGGTACTTTTCCACCTGTGTTTTGAAAAAAGAGGAATTTTAGGAATGGGTAGTGGAAATTATTCATGAGTTATTAAAGAAAAGAGATTTTTTCTGAAAGTATAGCTAGGGAGTGGGATAAAATTAAAGTGGAGTTTAAAAATAGGGTGGAAGTAAAAGAAAGGGAGACATGGTTAAGAAGTAATAAGAATTATTTAGAAGGACTGACACATGTTAAAGTATTGCAGAATAGAGGAAATATCACAGAACAAGAAGTGGAGCAACTGCAAAATGCTAAACAGAAAACAAGGGATTACCTATAAATGCATGAATTTAGAAAGATTGCTGTTAAGCAAATATTTTTTGATAATAATTCTAGAGAACAAAAACTTTTAGCACAATAACTCTGGCTACAGAAAGTAGAAAAGGCTGTCACCAGGGTTAGGGAGCCTATAACAAGGAAGGTAAGAAGAGATCCTGTAGAGGTATTGGAAATATTTTGGAAATTCTAAGAAGATCTGTATAGAGCAGAGAAATATAGAAATCAAGGAAAGGTACAAATGGAAATGTTTACAGAAGAATTAAAGAATTAAATATGCCAAGGTTAGAGGTAGATGAGGCTCAATTTCTAGCAGTTAGGATAGGAGGAGATGAGATAAAAATTGTGATTTTTAAATGGTGATTTATAACCAAACTACAGGAAAGTCCCCAGGAATAGATGATATTCCTGTGGAAGTTTGGAAGCTAGGAGGGAAAAAAGCTGATAAAAATCTTGAAGGTTTTGTTCAACAGTATTTTAGGAAGAGTAGAAGTACCAACATTATGCAAGAAAGTGGTGGTAGCTGTAATACTTAAAGGAGGTAAAGAATCATTAGATCCAACTTATTGCAGTCCCGTTTCAATACTAACCATGATTATAAAGTGTTTATGTCTATAATGGCTAAAAGAATGGCAAAGTGATGCCAAAATTGATAGATATGGATCAACGTGGTTTTGTGGACAGGATGCAATGATCCAAAGGGAAGCAGAATGTAAGAAAATACTGCTGCTGTTGTTAGTGGGTCTTTATGCAGAGAAAGCATTTAATAGAGAAAGCTGGGACTTTATGAACAGGGCAATGGAAGCATTTGCATTAACTGATAAAATTATAAGATTGATTAGGAGGATATATCAGGGATCGAACGTGAAAATTAAAGTGGGTGGGGTCCTTTCTTGTAATTTCTGCTTGAGCAGAGGAACCAGGCAGGGGTATCATATTTCCCCTTTGTTATTTGCATTATATTTAGAACCATCTTTATACTGATGTGTGTGTGTGTGTGTGTGTGTGTGTGTGTGTGTGTGTGTGTGTGTGTGTGTGTTTGTGTGTGTGTATTCAAAGAAATGGAGGTGAGGGAAGGAACTAGATAGGGTAGAAACTATTAGTATTGTAGTATCTACGTCTATCTCTCTCTCTCTCTCTATATATATATATATGTGTGTGTGTGTGTGTGTGTGTGTGTGTGTATATATATATATATATATAGAAAAAGATATAGATATAGATATATAGATATATAGATAGATACAGATATACGCACACACAAACACACACACACACACACACACACACACACACACACACACACACACACACACACATATATATATATATATATATATATATAGAGAGAGAGAGAGAGAGAGAGAGACGTAGATACTACAATACTAATAGTTTCTACTCTACCTAGTTCCTTCCCTCACCTCCATTTCTTTGAATTTTTAATCACTAATCAAATGATCTATTATTTATTTGAGGAACCCACTAATATAGCTCTTCAAATGCTCAATGTTCAAAATCTACTAATGCATGAAAGTACCTTTTATATTGTAATGGTGGTCTTTATTTCTACCCATTTCTAAAGATTGTAATTCCAGTTGTGTTATCTCTGTTACTGTGTTCACTACTTGTAGCAGAGTTGGTTTAGGCTTTGATTTCTATTTTCTAGTAATTGCACATGAAGCCTACATGATTAAGCATGTTAACATGATGAGCAGCAGCACTCATTGAATATGCATGCTCTTCATCGTGCTTATACATTTATAAGCACCTGTTAGTGGTCCTCAGAAGTGTTGGCAGCCATGAAAAGGTACAGGGAAGCTTGAGTAAACAGTGTAAAGAAAATGGCCTGCCTGTAGGCAAACCTATTATGCGAGTACACACAGACAGCTTGTACAAAGTAAGGGCAAGTTGATTAAAAGAACTAAAATGCAGGGGAATTTAAATGGGGAAAATGTACACAGACTACAATGGGATTACTGCAGAAATAAGTAAAATGGGAGGGTTAATAGCGAATATTTATACTCAGATAATGCAGTCTAATGTACTTATGTCACAAAGAAACATTTTTAACATAAATATTTCCATATTGTTTTAATAATAATTAATCCTATTCACCATTATTGACCCATGCATGTAAATAAAAACAGACATGCTAACAAAGGATGTTAGATGGACACAAAGCAACAGTGTAACAAAGGGGAGTAAATGTGATATAAATGTTAATAACATGCTATTCCCAAACACAAGTGCCATGTAATGCAGTCGTCACATGATAGTAGAATGGCAATCATGCATAATGTGTAGCTAATCGTGGATTTGAACACATGACTTACTAAAGGAACAACATACAGAACATTGTCTCATTTCTTCATGCCACAGGAAAGTCTTAGTACTTCTTCTGGGAAAGCCAAATGTCATCATCATTGTCCAATAAAACACTTCTGTGTGAGAAATGAGCATTTCTTTGTGAAAAATGAGCAGAAATTCTTGAAGAGGAAAACCCAGCTATACATGTACACAGCAAATAGATGGGTGACACCATTGTTACTGACATGTACATTCACTGTTATACAGACACAACTGAATCTAAGGTGTAATGGCTGGATTTGAACTGCCTACCTAAGATCACAAGGAACAGAACGCTGCCTAAATCATGCACACCCCTTGAGATGTTGGTCTACAATTGTGACAGTGCACATTGGAATGGATGACATCACCATTGTTTAACAGGGAGATGTTTCTACTAAAAAGGAAAGAAAGTGGTTGAAGAGCACAATAACACTACACAGCTTCACATCCTGTATGCATTAGAAGCCTTCTATATACAGCATGACAGACAAACACACACTCACAATAGTTAATCATTGCTGCATTCAAACTACCTACCTGTTTAGGTACACAGTCTAGAGACCACAGTATCAACAGGCAGTACCAAAGTATAAATCATATTACAACTGTGAGGCAGTTCAGTTTTAAAAGCATGATACAATCACTGTGTTTTCAAAACTAGGTTTTACCTGGGGATACTAGGGTAGTCCTCTGCCAGTAGAAATATATATCTTGAGTGGAAACTGACATAGGTGGTGTTGTCAGACAGCCAACTGTACATGAGAGTACACACAGTCACACTATTTTAGCGATGTTGAATTTGAACCCCTAACTATCTAGTTACAGAATCCATAGAACAAAATATTAACCACAAGCGCTACAGGAGAAGTCTGACTTTTATAGTGAAAAAATGCAGTTTTGAAAAGATGACCTCATCAGCATGTTGCAGAGAAGATATTTGTGCTAAAAATGGAATAAGGGGAGTCTTCCAGGTGTAAATGTTCCTCCTGATTTGAAGTAGACAGAACACTTCTGGTGATGAAGCTATATGTACCTGACTCTTGTACCACACAGACACACGCGCACACACACACACACACACACACACACAAATCCAACATTTCTGGATTCAAACCACTTACCTATCCAGTTACAGAACCTAGAGAACATAATATTAACCGCAAGTGCCACAGGAGAAGTCTGACTTTTATGGTGAGGGAGTTCACTTATGAAAGGATGACCTCATCATTGTGTTGTAGAGAAAATGGTTGTTATAAATTTGGATAAGGGAATGGGTGAGTCCTTATCCAAATTAAATGCTTTGCCTGACTTAGATACAGCACATCTGTTCTGGAAGCTATACATACTTGACATTTAAGCCACACACACAAGTTCACCACTGTGAGATTTAAACATCCCACATATCTAGTTATACAATCTAAAGAATACAGTATTAACTGCAAGTGCCACATGAGAAGTCTGTCTTTTAAAGGGGGAGAGAGAGTGCACTTTTGACAGGATGATCTCATCAGTGAGTTGCAAAGAAGATGTTTGTGTAAAAAAATGGAATAAGGTGCAGAGAGAGCTGTGTTCAAAGTTAAAGTTTACTCCTGAGTGGAAGAAGCACATCTGTTGTTGAAACTTTACTTTCCTGGCAATAGAACCACACACACACACACACACACACACACACACACACACACACACACACACACACACACGCACACACGCACACACGCACACACACACACATTCACTACTGTTAGATTTGAACCACCTACCTAACTAGTTACACAATCTAGAGGACACGGTATGAATCACCACAGGACAAGTCTGACTTTAAAGATGGAAAAAATGCTAGCATTCATATACATTGCATTATTGTGAATTAGTTTCAAAGTACACGGTGTCAGTGTCTATCACAATTGTAAAAGAGTGGCTTGTCAAGCAAGCATTCATGACAGCTCATACAGGGATGATTGCATGCAAACAGTAACCATTTATTGTGTCACTGTCACTTATATTGGCTCATGCTTGCACAATGTGCATTGACATGACAAACAGACACTTCCTAAATATGACAATGCACTTCTGAGTAACAGTAATGGATTATATGTAAAAATGTTATACACCATTGTAGCAAAGTTGCAAGTGTAAGCATTGGAGGGCAGACATATATTAACAGACTAAATTAACTGAGTCACTGTGAAATACAGATACCTTGGTTTCAAAATTCCATGAACACATATAGAAGTTGTACATCTTACTCATATATTTCTTTGTTGTAAATTTCTTTTAATGCTGTCCTAAAGTACACCACTGGCAAGCTCATTTATGTGGCTGATAGCAAAGTATTAGTGCATACTTAATCATATCTTCAAGTGTTATTGTTGGTGAAACATGGCTTATAGAAACAGTATTAAATCAAGGAGGTTTATTTGATGACAGAGAAGGGTTGGGAAGATGGGGGCATTTGGGGACAGGGATTCATATGCAGACACACTAAGCAATTAGGTTACAGTTCATTTCTGCACATATTTGTGTTGTGTTATGCATTTTCTGGCTTATGTAAATTTTAAAAATGAAATCTATGGTTTTTCCTAATGCCTCCAATTGCTAGTGATTCTCAAGATAATCTAAAAGGTAAGGATGACAACAACAACAAATGCAAGCATTAACATGCAGAAATTTATGCATCCTTTGAAATGCTATACACTTCAGATGCATTGCTGTGTACAGTACAGTGTTTTCAATATGGATGAAGACAGTGTAAGAGAGTTGAAATATGATGAGGACATAAGGAGGATACTGTTGTTTGATAACATATGCAGCACACACACACACACACACACACACACACACACACACACACACACACACACACACACACACACACACACACACATACTATTAATATGTGAAAACAATAAATAAATGTATGTCATATGTTTGGATACAAACACTTGACAGTATAAAATAAAAGTGTAGAGACAGGAGTATTATCTCGGTTCATCTCATAGGAAATCAAGAATCCTTTAGCTGGACTAACACATTTGAAGGGACACTGACAGCAGAGTGAAGCAATGGAAAATGTAGGCATCAGTCTTTATCACAGTAAGGACAGGTGTAACATCCATTTATCAGCCTGACTCTTATGTTACATGAACTGTCTCACAATAGAACTATCAGTCTGTATTTCTATAGCACAGTGGGTAAGCACATTTGTGTGTTGTGAACGGTGCTACTGTGGATGAAATAAAAATTTTTAGTTTTTGCCAAAAGATGTTAAACATGTACCATCACTCACCATTGGTGTTTGATGCCAAACTTCATGCAAAAGCTGAGGACACTACATGAAGAGAGCTTGGGAGACAGGGATAGAGACATAGGAAGAGATTTACATTTGGTCCATTTTTGCATATCTTTGTGTAGTGTTGTGTTGTGTTTCTCTTTGGTTTGTAATCATAATTATTTGGTAATTATTTATACAAGACCGCGTTCCCAAATGGGAACAAGCAGATTAATACAGCAGCAGGATAACAGTGCATTAACAAAATGTGCAGCCAACACTTACACACAAAGAAGACATACAAAATATTCAATAACATTTTAGCATACATCTGGATTTGAACCTTGACAATATCCCCCCCAACAATCTGCTGACCTGAGTATTTTCTAACCATACCACATAAAAATTCCTAAATAAAGTCATAGTGGAGAACTGTAAAAAGGGGAAGAATCTACGTATGGCATGTATTGACAATATCACACATTCATGGAATGTTCAAATCAAATTCGTGGAGTGCTTATAAATGTATAAGATACACCCTACATTCATTGACTACATTACAGTGACCATGAAACAGTGGCAGACCACTTTGCAATTAAGCCACGATAAAGGAGAAATTATTATTCCAGGGATAAAAATTCAAAGGGGGACATTCCAGGGTGACTCTTGCCCTTAATCCATTAAGCTGTCTACTTAACAGCTTAGGCCATGGCTATAATTTGGCTGCTAGAAAACAACAACGTGTAAAGACTTTTCATCTTCTCTTTGTTAATGATTTAAAGCTGTTGAGCTCATCAGATGAGGAACTGAAAGCACAACTGCAAGCTGTCAAAACTTTTTCAGATGATATAAGAATGCCGTTTGGTCTTGATAAATGCGTATAAGCAACCTTTACAGCAGGAAAACTACAATACCAGGAAAACATCAATTTGGGACAAGAATGTGATATAAAAGAACTTGAGCAAGAGGGAGTGTATAAATATTTGGGAATTGATGAAGGATCAACAATAAAACATGAACAAATGCAAACAAAACTTAGTAAGGAATACTTTAGAAGACTTAAATTAATCCTGAAAACAGTGTTGAAATTCAAGCTATAAATCAATTTGCTCTTCCTGTCCTAACTTACAGTTTTGGAGTGACTGACTGGCCGCAAAATGTGTTGGATAGATTAGACAGGAAAACAAGAAGGATGCTTCATGCTTACCAAATGATTTATAAAAATCAGTGCATACCAAGATTATATATTCCCCATTGCAAAGGAGGGATGGGCCTCCTTGAAATTGATTGCATCTATAGATCTGCAATAGTGGGGCTGCACACATATCTGCTGACCTCACAAGACCCAAATGTAGTGAAAGTTTTGAAACATGAGGAGAATAAATCTAAAATAACTTCTCTGCTTAGTCTAGCAGAAGCATATTGGCATCAAGCAGGAATGACAATCAAACGAGAAGTAGATAAAAATCAGGTAGCAACCGAATGTGCCAAAAATCAAAAGAAAGAATATAAGGTGAAGGACCAGATGAGAAGGCAAGAAATGGGGAAAATGCATAAAGATAGTTGCAAGTATAGAAATTTTCTGGAAGAACCACATTTTGATAAGAAATGAATGCGGGAATGGTTAAGGGGAGGCAAATTCAAACCAAGAGATGAAAGGTTAATATTGGCAGCCCAAGATAGTGGACTACATACATGTTGGTTTACAAAGTCCATGTGGGAGAAACAGACAAATGTAAGTTTTGTAAAACAGAATTGGAAACAGTTGCACACCTCATTGCTGTATGTGATATACTAATGGCAGAAGGACTGTATACTGAAAGGCATAATAATGTGGCAAGACTGTTGCACTGGGGACTGTGCAAACATTATGATACTGAAGTGGCTGAAAAATGCTGGAAACATGAGCTGCAAAGCATCATAGAGAACAATGAAGTCTACATCACATGGGATCACCCATTACCAACAGTTCAAAAGATAGATGCTAGAAAACCGGATATAGTGGTCCATGAAAAGAAGACAAAAGTAGCATTGATCATTGAAATCACCACACCCAGTGACCCAGCGTCTTATGTACAAGGAGAGACAAAGTCATAAAATATCAGGATCTGCAGGCAGATATGAGAGCAATGTGGAAGAAAGATACCCAGACATTTCCAATAGTAATAGGAGCAACAGGTATTATAAAAAAGAATCTACAGTCGTATTTAGATGTGTTACCAATACATGTAACACCGTACAAATTGCAGAAGCATTTCTGGATGACATCAAAGACTAAAAGAATACTAATTTAATGAACTATAATTGTACTTTGACTTAGGAATGGGGTCCACTCCCTTCAAGGTATTAGAAACCCAAAAGACTTGGAGAAATTAAAAAAAAGAACTACTTCACAAAGTTCAAGTCTGACAATAGATTGAAGCAAAGAAGAATGCAAGTATCAGTCTTCATTGCAGTCATGACAATTGTAAAATTCCATAACATGTACATTACATCCCGTAGCATAACAAATATGCAACAATAAAAAGTGATGAGACAGACTGTGAACAGATAGAAACATGGAGGCAGGGATAGGCACAGACAAAAAAATGTTACATTTATCTGGGCCATTCTTTAACATGTTTGTAGTGTGTTACTGTTCAGTTTTACCCAATAAGTAATCTGTCATGCTATGTACAATGAAGTGTTTCCATTAATGAACAAGCATAGGTTGAAAACTTGAAACATGATTAAGACATAAATAGGATAATAGTGAGTTATTAAGATATTTAGACAACATTTGCACACATAATAGTAATATACACAAAACATTAAATATGACTTTCACATATTTCTTGATTCGAGCCCTGACACTATGCCAAAAGCATTTTATAGACATATGAATTATTAAAACACAACACATAGGAAATGTTACTTCTCAGACTTGATTTTACTGATTTAAAGGGAAACTAACAAAACAACGAAGCAAGGGAGAATTTAGGCATCAGGCTTCATCACAGTAATGACAAGTTTAACACTACATATGGTGTACATTACAATCAGCAGTTAGAGTAATTGTTTCAAAGTAGTAAGCAGATTGAAGCAGATTTGCTTGAAGGTAACAGAACTGGTGCTGCCAATGGGAAAAAGTCACTGATTTTTGCCATAGGACATGAATCGCCATTCACTGTCAGCATTGCTCACTGGAAAGCTACATGCAAATGCTGAGGACAAAAGGTGAAAGGTTTTTGGTGAGCCATTTCTGACCATGTGTGTTGTAACTAGATTAAACATGTGGAAAGTATTGCTAGGACGCTGATGAAAATGAGGAGCAAGCAGAAGGTAGGACACAGGGGAAAGAATACAGAAATCTGCAGGATGGTGGTGGGACAGCACTCGAGCTATCCACTTCTTCATAACTTAAATGGAGTATTGTACACAGAATTTCATGACTTTGGAGAGTCACCAGAAAAGGAATGCATGACAACAACAGGATAATGTTTTAGGGCCATTTGGACCAAATCAAGTGTTTCAAGATAACACATAGGTGAAGTAGAGAGCTATGTATGGGGCTTAATTTTTTTGTAGGACAGGTGCCCGTTTTTTTTTTCTTTGTAGATAGAGGAATGTTGGGGAAGGTGCTTAGGAGTGATAGGGTCAGGTAGGTAGCTTAGGTTAGGTATCAGGCGCAGACATACAGGACATATGACACAGACAGGGATGGTGATGGACACAAAAGTTTGAAGGACACTGACTGGGGATAGGTAGGGGACATTGGAGGAGCAGTCACCTCCAGATTGTGAACAGTGAGAATTGAGTTCTCACCCTCAGAACTGTCATTAATTTCCCCTGTGTCAGATGCCTGTTGTTGCATCACTTTCACAATACAACACAGGACCTTTTAAACCCTGCTGATTTGGACACTGATGCTCTCCTCCATTATGTCCTCCACAAGTACTGTCAGTTCCTAAGTGCTGGCAAAATGACCACATTCACTACTACTGCTTCTTGAGGGTACCACTCCACAGCAGCCAGGGCAGAGCTACCTGATGCAGGTGGAGCAGGTAGTGCAGGAGTTGTGGAGGCAACATTGACAAGTTGTGACCCAGATGTGTTGTGCTTCTGCAGCCACCTGCGGAGGTATAGAGGGCCAAACCGCAGTGGTTAGTCAGGTCTCTCTGTTGATGGTCATTGTTTTCAGTAGGAATGTATTAAAAATATATAACTAAATGAAAAGAAAAGAAAGATAGAGT
The DNA here is from genome assembly GCF_019279795.1 of Protopterus annectens. Taxonomy (NCBI): domain Eukaryota; kingdom Metazoa; phylum Chordata; order Ceratodontiformes; family Protopteridae; genus Protopterus; species Protopterus annectens. The sequence continues at coordinate 657,777,403 of NC_056745.1, read as the reverse complement.
GGGGGGAGACAAAAAGACAAAATTAGATCAATGGCATGTCATGTCATTTTATTATTGCAATACATAAACATATATCAGAAATAAATATGTACACCTTTGTCAGATCCAGATATAGTAGGATGGCATTAATGTGTCATAAAGTCAATCAATCACAAAGGTATGGTATGACAAATAAAACCATTTATTTGACTATGCCATATCAGATATATGCTTTCTAGGTTATTAGATGCATTTGCAAAAGTTGAATTATCAATGTGATGCAGTATTACCATTAATATTTTATAAATACTATTCTGTAAAAAAATCTAATGTCAGCTTCTGGTTATTGAATCCACACAAAATTAAGTTGGTGTACTCCTTGCTAATGTAAGCACCAACAGCTATTAGGGCAAGCATGCATGCTTAATATAAAGGTTTAGATTTGCCTGCTCAAGAAGATATACAGTGATGGACTGAATGCTTCTCTGCCTTCCATTCAAAGCTGATGCATACTCATACTGTGACTCTCAGAGCGGAGCGAGCAGATTAGCCAGCCAAGACAGTTAGTCATTATGATTCATATGGTTTGTTTCTTTTCTGTAGTGTACAGCTGCAGAAGAGCTAGCAGAAACCTGTGAGACACTGGCTAATCAATGCTATATCATAGACAGCTGATGGGTTACTATACTTACAACTGTGTTTGCAGTTCTTAATTCATCCTCCTATGGCTCAGGAGATCCTTCTTTTACCTTTTTGTATCACTGTAGTGGTGACAACATTGCTCCCAAGTACATGGAATGCCAGTTGCACTGGGGCAGCCATGGCAAAGCTATTCCAAACCTCAGCCTTATACTGGATCCCAGTATAATTTCCCTTCAGCAGCCTCCAGAGATAGTGTTTGATGACAAAGAGATCCACAAAAGTCCTGGACTCCTCAGTGACTCATCTTGGTGCTCTAAATGGAGGACCCTCCCTACCTTCTCCAGCAATGTCTGCAGAAGTCAAACTAGAAATATGTACCTGACTTGCACCCAATTCAGAGCTGTCATGTAACAGCTTGCGCATAAAGACACACAGCCTTGCCAGCTGCATTTGTGCAATTGAAAGCACAGCAATGGTTTGGCAGAGACATTGGCAGTGATTACATCAAATAGGATGGAAGGTATGAAATAATAACAGTGAGATTTTCTATGTGAGATGCTCAGACTACTGACACATGTTCCAATGTTAAACACTGAAATGCTTTATCGTGTTCTCGGAATATGTGTCTCAGGCTGGTATGAGCCTACAATTGAGCAGCATTTTACCTTCTCCAAGGAAGATGCCACAATGCATACAAAAGATGATTGACTTTAATAATTGGCTTAGTTTCTGGTGTCATTCTAAGGTGGGGGTGGAATATTTGCCAGCATGGAAGGAGATGGTTAACAGACCACACTGCTTTGCCAGGGATAGTTTGCACCTCTCCCTTCTAGGCTTTCTAATATTAGCTAAAACATTGTCTTCCCCCATAGTGCCTTTTTTAGGCAATCCCAAACTGTAAGTACTTTTGACATAGGAAATCAAAATCAAGAAAATGTAAAGGTATTACTGCTCAATGCTAGGAGATTAAAAACAAAAAGCTCCACTACTTAGAAGCTCTCTTCACCCTAGAGAATGCTGATGTCTGTGTGGTCACTGAGACATATTTAAAGTCAGGGGAAGCACACCAACAGTACAGAATTATAATGCCTTCCATACATTTAGACCAGCTACTTCACAGGCAGGGACTAAAGGAGGAGGTGTCTATGTTTACATTAAAAATAAATATACTTTAAGGCTGGTCAAACAGGACAATGCACTTGAGCTGCTCCATGTTCAAATCACCATAGGCAAAATCCAATACCACTTCCTTGCAAGTTATAGGTCCTGCTCTATGATCCAGGAAATCCACACCATGTATTTAAACTTATTAAAACACTAAGCATCCAACCCAGTACCATATTCATGGATGACTTTAATTGCCCCACTATTAACTGGGACTCCTATACAACACCAAATGTACAGGCACAGAGATTCCTGGATTTTCTAAACACAAACATCCTGGACCAGATGGTCAATACACCAACCAGGAGTGCAACCATACTGGATCTGATCCTCACTAGTATGGGAAGAGTACTGCACACCCCCTACTGTAATGTCTTCTCTGGTAAGGTCAGACCACAAAATGGTCTCCTCTGAAGCAAAAATAAAACCCAGACCCCCAGCTAAACATGGAATATTCAGGAACTACTCTAAGGCTAACCTCCTGCTATTAACTAATTCACTCCAATGGAGCTCAGGAAGTTTGCAGTGTAACTTCCAATGGGCGGAGCCTAAGCCTTTTGACAGAATCAAGTTATGGCCTCATATTTCAAACACATGTTAATATCTCTGGAATTATAGGGATTATAAAAGTAGTATAAATGGCAAATTCTTCAGCACAAACTATTTTATAGTGGCATTTTTCTTTAGGTTCTAGGTCTTAAACTGAATTTTATAAGTTTTATAAGTCACAGTAAACACAATAACTATTACATTTGTAATATTTTGTAAACAAGTTACAATATCTCAGCAACCACTCAAGTTACACACATACTGTCAGCAACATTTTATTCATCTAGCTGACAGCTTTCATATGAGGCTAGTGAGTTCTGTCTGCTAGGAAATCATTCTATGTTGCATAACTTATAAACAAAGGTATGGCATCTAAGTCCAAGGAAGTCATTATTCCACTGTATTCAGCAATCATCAAACCTCAAACCTATCATTGAGTACAATGTCCCCTTTGGTGTGTACCTAACCAGGCAAATCCAACAATCGGAATGTCCAAAGAGGTTTCTCATTAAAAGAATACAGAGCACAAGTAAAATGTCCTATGCAGACCACCTCAAGGCCCTATCCTTGTATTCTGTCTCCTACGGGCTTTTGAGGGGAGATCTATGCCTAGCATACAGGGCATTCTCAGATGCCATTCTGATGGACCTCCTACATATCCACAAAACAAAGCACCAGAATTACCTGTTCTAAAGATTTAAACCTTTCCAGTGATATAAACAGGACCTGGAGAGACAGGTATGTATCCCAGAGACCACCTAGTCTATGGAACAGGCTCCCCATCCATATGAAGCAGAGTTCCTCCCTAATCCAATTCAAGTGCAAGTTGGACAATTGGATGGGGAATTGGAAATTCATCTCTGGTTGGCACCTATGTCTGTAATGGATACAGGCAGCCTATGCTTACACTTTGATATCACAACTTGTCAGATTTGGGATGCATCACTAGGCTTAAAAAGGCCCTTGTAGTCATTAGTCTAGTAAACACCTATGAACCTATCTCTGTTGGTTGGAGGAAAATGGTATGACATATTAGCCATGAGAAAAAAGCTAAAAATGTTAATCTGCTTAACTGCCTATGCCACAGGAAATCTATTTATATTTGATTATCTGGGTAGTGCACTGATCAATATTGACTGTAAGCATGAATGGAAGACTTGTTTAAAGACAAGAGTTTGTCACAACAAGCTTCTACTTCAAATGTCCTTAAGTTCTCTCTCAACGTACTCTTCTATGGTTCAAAAGTTACCTGTCCAACAGGTATCAGTCAGTAAAATGGCACTCCACGCTCATCTCCGGGAAATCTATTTATATTTTATTATCTGGGTAGTGCACTGATGAATACTGGAAGACCTGTTTAAAGAGAAGAGTTTGTCACAGCAAGCTTCTACTTCAAATGTCCTTCAGTTCTCTCTCAATGCACCCTTCGATGGTTCAAAAGCTACCTGTCCAATAGGTATCAGTCAGTAAAATGGCACTCCATGCTCCTCTCCCAGTCACCACCAGTGTATCACAAGGCTCTATCATTGGTCCCCTCCTCTTAACATTTTCATAAACACCCTCTATACATCCACTCAGCAGGCCACCCTAATACAATTCCACACTAATTCGCACATCTGATAACATGGTGCACCTCCAAAAACTTACTCAGGAAGCTTTAACAACCACTGAAACATGGCTTTGTAACTCAAAACTCATACTAAACCCAAAAAAGACCAAACTACTACTTATTTCCCCAAATCCCTCTCATGAAAAAACAAGTCTCATGATAATACAACCATTGAAGTCATTTCTCATAGCAAATTATTAGGGGTGATAGTGGATGATCTAACATTTGACCTGCATATACACAATTGCATAGGAAACACTAGAGATGCTTTACAGAGCCAAAATCTCTTGACACTTCTGTCCTCCCCACACTTCTTTATGGAACTCCCATCCTCACTAACCTCCAGGCTCTACAAAAATTCAAACTTGAACAATGCCATAACAAAGTTGCTAAATTTGCAGCAAATACTCCTTTCAGAACTCACAAGTGTATAGCACTAAAAAGCCTACATTGGTTTGAACTGCATCATCAACTAACAGACACAGCTTCTTAACAGCTATAAAATTATCCAGCACTCATCTGCCTGTCCAGAACTAAAAACCATTCTACACAACTATGTTCCCAGTTGGTCATTGCAATCCAGTGACCAAAAACTCCTTTCTGTCTACAAGCCTATCAGATCTGCTGGGTATTGTCTGTACTTGTACAGGGTTGCTGAGGCCTGGAACTCCTTAACTGTATCCATCAGGTCAATACCCTTTTTCCCATCTTTCAAAATCCCTCTGAAAGATTTCCTTACTTAAAATCTATCTCTGTTCTTGCTTAAAACCGAGATAAACTATATCCCTAAACATGAACAGTACGTTTTCATTCCTTATGACTCCTTACTCTCCCCTTTTTTTTACTTGCTTCCTTCTATAAAATTCTCTTCACTGACTCTCTAAATATACCATAAGCCTGTTTTCCCTCACTTCATATTGCAATTCCTGTTTGTATTAGACTAACTTACCTTTAATTTATTTACAAACTCTCTAATTTCTCTAAATATTAAATGATTGTCCTATAACTAGTATTGATTCTTAACCAATGTTTTTATATTATGTCTACATTTTTATAATTTAAACCAGATGATTTTTTTTTTGAAGATTGTAAAATTATTGCTCTTAAAATGTTTTGTCATAATTTGGAACTCTTCTCCCTGGGCCTCCATTGAAAATAAGCTTCTACCCAGTTTCACTTTCCCAATAATCAAATGTCAATAAACATTCAAAATAATTGCATAGAAAAAAATGTGTTATATACATTCCAGTGAACAAGCACAGTGCAGTGTACATTCAAGCATTATGTAATGTAAAATATACACTAGTTTCTAAAGTGACTCAATCTTCAGTGAATCTTGAGATGAGAAGAGTTGGAAAGGAGGTAGATCAGGTGCTATGTCCTGTGCTGAAGCAGGAACATTTGACTTGGTTGAAGCGCTTTTTGAGTTGCATTCTGAATTTGGAATAAGTGCTGATCTTCCTTAATGTCAGTGGGAAGAGAATGCCAAAGAGTAAATACCTTAGAGGAGAAAGCATGTGCTGTGGAGTTTGGTTCTAGGGGTAAAGAGAGTTGGCATGCCTTGTGAGTAGTGTCAGGCTGTATGAGGAGTTTTTTTTGTGATGTCTAGCTGCAAATGCAGTAAATGTGTGGAAATGGAGTAGTTTGGAGAGTTGGGATCCTAAAAGTAAGTTAAATCTTTGTTTTATGTGTAGCCATTTGGCTTTTACTATGGTGATACATACAGTGATGAGGTGAGTTTGTAATGAATCAGCAGACGCTGGAGTATGGCAATGTTTTTCCTGAAGGCAGAAGCAAGAATTGTGAGTCTATATTCAAGTTGAGAAAGGAGAACTCCTTTGCCAATGGTTGCTCTGGCTGGTTGGGAAAGAAAAGGGGAAATCATTTTGGCCTAGAAAAGAAAGTTTATTTTGGTTCTCACTTTCCATATGTGGAAATGGAAGCTTAGTGACTGATCAAGCTACAGTCCTAATTATTTTAACATGTAAATTACAGATATACAGATTTAAGAATGAATGGAGATGTGCCTCATAGATGTCTGAATGTATGTGACTTTAAGGGGGACTGCATTTCTATGTAAAGGCAATATTTGTGGTTCTAAATACATCTCAGATGCATAATACATGTTGGGGTATGTAACATACATACTTCACAAGACGTACTAAATACATATTTATGATATGGGATGAGTCATACCTATAACAAAACTATTCTGCAAATTATACCTATGCAACTGCATTCTAAATATCATCCTTTTCTATTTGACATACTTTGCACCCATTATATTGGGCTTGTGTAGCAAGCATTAATGATACATTTGTTGCAATAAACATTGTTATGACTCATTTGTATTTAGAGTTGCATTCCTTATCAAAATGCTGTGATAAGTGGCATTTTGATGCCCCACTGTAAACATATCTGTGAAATGGATTTGAACTCTGCATCACGTGTCCTCTTTAAGCTCATTGCACTTACACCTTGTGCTACAGAGACTAACAGGTGCATTTTCTTCTCTCAGTACTTTCCAATGTGCTGATGGCCTTGCACTGATGCCAGGCTCATTTGTGATACAGAAGACAACCCAAATTAAATTTTTCACTTTTTTCTTCAGCTATAAACTTTGCATGTTGCAAAGCAGAACATAAATGGAAAAGGCATTATTAAAAAAATTACTCCTCATTGCAAAATAACAAATTTAATGGACATTTGTGGCAAGGAACACAGTTATAGAATTAACATGACTTGTTCATCCCTTTCACATCTTACTACATCACAAGTAGCATTTAGGTTCTACATCAAGATTTTATTTAATGGCAATTGTTCTGAAAGGAGACACACAGAATGACAGGAGGTCATTCTTGTTGCAGTACAAAGATTACAGATTACATACATGTTTACAATATAATGTCATGTATAATTGTGAGATATGGATAAGTTTTCCAGTGTATATAATAATGTCACTGCTTTTCTGTTATCATGCTTTACAAAATGCCATATGTTGCAACATCCATATCAGGAAGTGTTAATAATGACAAGAGGTGAACTTACAACAACGCCTTTTTAACATCAGTTCACATGGAGTACAGGTAAATTTTTTTAGCATTTATCACAGACTTTGGCCTGTTCATTTCAAATATGACATTTGACAACAATATTCTGAACACAGTCAAAAATATCTGTGGACTGGATTTGAACCCTGCATTGGTTGGCCTCATTCTCTGAATTCACTTATACTTTGTGCCACAGAGACACTTGGCTGAGAGGTGGAATTTCTTTACACAGTACTGTCCAGAGTGCTGACACTGGCATATCAGTGCCAGTCTCATTTATGCTACTGATGGCATTTCAAATTAAATTTTCATTTTTTACTTCAGGAAGTGAGCTCTTATTCACTGCTAGGGACTTCTGCCAGTCAAGAGTGCCCAATGCCAAATGGAGTGCAAAGGATGATGAGAGAGTGAGAAAAAAAGAAAGAAAACTACATTATGAAACAAGTAGTTAAAATGTATATTTGTGATATTTCCTCGACTTTGTTGTCTTGTAACACAAACACATGCTCCTTAAACATCAACTTTCACACAAATAGGATGGTCTCTGGATCTGAACCATTACACTGGGGTATTAACAACACACACCTGAGTTTATTATTACTATTTGCCAGTGATACAGACAAATACTAGGAAGAAGAAAAATTAGATTACATATACTTAAGATGTGATTTTGAATGAGATATTGGCAATCGTTAAGCTAGTATTTCCTAATACAACGCAAAGCAAATATCTGCAGCTCTACATCTCTCCTTTTTATTTTGTGAATCTGCTTTAACAAAAATGCAATCTCATTTGCATTGCTTTTGATATCTGTTTCAATGAGTAATGTATTTTCTTAGGATTGCAGGCAAAGTTTTACTCAGAGGCACAAAGTGTGGTCATAATTCTTAGAAATGGTAGGAATGTTGATCTAAGTCAGTCAATGTACTCTTACTTTCTTGTAAGACTCTTCTCCCTGACACACCCTCAGTAAGTGTACATCACAGTACTGACTGTGAAATGTTGATTGTTTCTCCAGTCAGACTAAACATTCATGCATGTAAGTCTTTAGCAGGTAATCCTTAGTGCTCATCCTTACAGTGGCAGGGCATGTGCATGCAATTGTGTAGATCCTTACACCATTCTTACCTGCCCTGCAATAAGTGCAGATTGCGAAATTCATGAATACTAATAAGTTCATACCTCATCTGCATATTTGCAGTGCTCAAAGCTGAATCTGCACTATATAATTGCAATTTTTTTTTAGGTAAGGAATGCATATTATAGTGGGGGAGACTGTTTGGAGCCAGAGAACTTATTACTGACATTTGCTTTCAAAACTTGTTTGTAGTTTAACTGTTGATTTGCTGTAAAGGTATGCTGCTTTTTTTATAAAATGCTTTATTTAACCCCACATATGGATTGCAATTCATAATATGCACATTGGTTTTCTGTCAGCATTTTTCTCTCTTGCTGTTGGCATAGCCATGTATATCAATTATTTCTTGTCCATTAATATGTTTGCAAATAATGTTACTTGACGTTATGGAAACTCTTATCTGCCGAGCTGACCATTATAGAAACTCTTAACTGCAGAGCTGACCAGTTATTGCAGAAGTGTTTAACTTATTATCAAGGTCAGAGGTTTTTGCATTATTAGCCAACAAAATGTGTTAAGGCTGCAATATATACCTACTTACCCACCACACAAGTGGATATCCCAAGAATGTTTTATCCATTTTACTTCAAAAGTGTAAATTACTTTTGTTAATGCTGCAATGTGCTAAAGAGTTATATAACTATTGTCTTACATACTTGTAGCATTGTTTTTCATTTCCTTTCCTTTGGGGGTGGGGGGTCTGTATTAACATGTGGGTATTCATATGGAGAACTACCTTTTCAATGATTTTGTGCTTGATGGCTGAATATATTCATACATATTTGTTTTGATAATCAGTTGTGCCTTTTATGTTTTTTCATTTCATACAGGGCAATGGTGGCAAAGACATCTGCACCCCATAAACTGCCATACAGTGACACAATGAATGAAGTGTTCATCAGTGTGCTACATTGACAAGGCTCATTGGTCTTAAACAGATGCAGAGGTGACAAGTCCTCCCGTGACTGTATCTGGGAGCAGGTGATCAATGATGCCAATGCAGTAGGAGGGCATGGCCATAGCTACTCAAAAATAACACAAGTGACATGACCATGCAGGTGAGATGTAGGACTACTGTAATTGCCTGGGAATGTATGGCTATGGGGGATGGTTCTGTACCTGAACCACCATTGACCGAAACAAAGTAGTTCCTTTCCTCTCTCAGAGATCCAGACAGTTCAGCGCAGGGGTTCACACAGATATATATATATATATATATATATATATATATATACACACACACACACACACACACACACACACACACACACACACACACACACACACGTACATATATGGGTTCACTACATAAGACCATAAACCCATAATACTGAGACCAGATACAAGAGAGACGAGAAGACCAGAAGCGCGAAATTTAAAATCCCGAACACTATGCTAAACATACACCACACACCTTCACCCAAACCACACACTAACCTACACTACATACAAGCAAGGGGGCAGGCTCCCCTGCACCCCTACACCCCCCTACTTAAATATTATAACTCCAAGGTCGCACTAAACAGACGCACGAATACACCACCACACATCTACATTCCCCTTGCACACACATCTCACAGTCACAACACTCATTTACACACACAAGCCCCTAGCCAACACACTCAAACATAGATACTTACCTGACCTTCCACCATCATTCACAAACCACAACACCAGAAGCACTACTTCAATATCTCTGAACCTTGGGATTTTGAAATTCATTCTTCTTGTCTTTTGGGTATCTAGTCTCGGGATTATGGCCATCGGTATTATGGGTTTACGGTCTTATGTAGTGAACCTATATATATATATATATATATATATATATATATATATATATATATATATATATATATATATATTTTACATACATATACACACACAACACAGTCGAGGATCTCATCAGGAGAGAGGATGAGAGCACATACAGAGAAGAGGTTAACACACTGCCTAGTGTACAAGAAACAACCTTGACCTGAATGTAAATGAAACAAATCATTGTAGACTACAGGGAGAGGCAAACACCCAGTACACTACTCCTGATGAATGGCAAGATAGTGGAAAGGGTATGCAGTACCAAATTCATTGGAGTTCATATCTCTGATCTCTCTTGGTCAGGAAACACCTGCCACATAGTGAAAAAAGCACACCAACATTTCCTCCACTCTTTGAGAAGACTCAAAAAGCAAAACTACCATTGTCAGCACTTTCCACCTTCTATAGAACAGCACTTAAAAGCATACTAATATCCAGTTTTTCAGTATGGCATTGGAGCTGCTCGGTCGCAGATAAGAAAATCACTGCAGAGAATGGTGAGAGTTGCTGAGAGGCTAACTGGAATTAGTCTGCCGACAATCCAGGATATTTATACATCAAGCAGCCTAAAGAGACCCACCAAAATACTAAATGTTGCAACTCATCCTGAAAACAGTCTGTTTGAGCCTGTCATTGGGTAAAAGATACTGCAATATTCGATGCAGGACAACTAGATTCAAAGACAGTTTTTATCAGATGGTGATCAGACTTCTTAATTCCAACATTAGGTCTGATCACTGACAGGTCAGGAAGTTGGGACTTCTCATTCACTGTGCAATATTATTTTATCTATTTAATAAGTCCAGCCAATGATTATAATTTATACTACTAACCCTGGTGCAATGTTTTTTCTTCAGCTGCTATTGCTATGTGCCTGTTCACCCATAATGTTGTACATGGTTCATGTGCAATATTACCTGAACTTTGATGCTAGATGTGTATTTTTAGTATCTTAATAAGTGTGTGTTTCTAGGAATATATGTAGCCATATACTTAAGTATAGAGTTGATTTATAAGATGGCGGTAGTATTATACTTCGTTTTAAATTATGTCTTTGTATGTGATTTCATTTTGTCTGTTCCATGATGAGCTGATTGCATGGAATCTCATTTAATCTACACTTATGTAGATCTAAATGACAAATTATATATATATATATATATATATATATATATATATACACATTCACATATATGTTATGTGTGTATGTGTATATATATATATATATATATATATATATATATATATATATATATAAACATATATATATATATATATATATATATATATATATATATATATATATATATATATCTATATATATATATATATATATATATATAATCTATGTTGATCCATCAAAATTGTTTCATTGAAACATAAACCCTCAAACTCACTTTCGCGAAAAAAAAAAAAAACAGAAAAAAAAATAAAAAAAATAAATCTCATTTATGTAGGGGGCAAGGCCCCCCGGCACCCCCCCTACTTAAATATACTAACTCCGAGATTGCACTAGAGTGGGGAAAAGGATATATTCCCTTATCCCCTCTGTAACTCGATTTGGCTTTTGGAAAAGTGCACTTTCAATGTAGTGCACTTTCTCGGAAGTGGGCTTGTCCTTCTGTTTGTCGATGAAGTGTACTTTTGACAAACAGGAAACCCATATATATATATATATATATATATATATATATATATATATATATATATATATATATTTATTTATATTTATATAGAGCCAGGAAGAAGGGTGGCGTGGAAGAGACATTAAAACAGAGTGAGAGGGATGGGGGAGTAAATTGGACAGTAGACTTTTGTATAGGATGTTTCTTTTTCCGCAGCTGTAAAGGGGATTGATTTTCTTGTGTCATTTGCATTGTAATGCTTATCAGCCATGTTTCATCTTCCTTTCTTATATGTAGGCATATCTGGTTCTGAGTTTGAACGACTACCTGTACATGGTAAGCACACCTTTTTTTGTTATTAATGTACATGAAGTAGATGTATGTATACATGAAAGTCATTAGCATTTGCTATTGTTTAATGTACATTTTACATAGTTTGTATTATGTTTCTCTCATTTTTGTTTGGTTACTTGTTATCATAGGTAATCCTGCCAGTGGCATTGTGGAAGTCCTACAGCCTGATGTCAGAGTATCAGTAATCTCTGATGATGATGATAGTAGTGAAGAGGTACATTATGGGGGTGCAGTGGGTCAGTCTGACACTGAGGTTTTGGCTCTTACATCCGCTGACCATATTTTGAGCACATTTAGTATGCCTATGCATATCCATGACACAGAGACCTTAGACATAGGACAGTTTGAGAGTGACATAGTTGATCAGGTTAGTGTGATTGGTCCAGTTGTAGAGCTGGTTGACTCTTCCCACAGCCAACATGAGGGTGAAGTGTCACACATGGAATTGGTAGAGGTGCCCAGAGAAGGCCTGGTGTCCACCCTCTTCCTGATGTTGGTGGGTCAGTAGGTGCCATATGATGTAGGTGTAGAGATGTCAGGGAGGCATAGGCATGTTCCTCCAGGGTCTCAGAAGAGTGTGATTACTAAATGTTGTGCATTTTGATATACAACACTGCCTGAATCATTTTGGTGTCTCCTTGGACAGCATAAATGAAACACTGGATCGGGCAGTGTCTGTAATGGAACATCTGTTGGGGAAGGTCAGCATCCCCGTGGTCAGAGAGCCACTACATCAGCAGATGTTAGCTAATGTGGCTATGCAAGATCCCACTCAGGCAGTGGCACCACTTCCACAGCATCATCAGTGATTGCAGTGTCCACTCTGAAACATGGTAGGTCATGTATTTGTGGTCCTGGATGTAGTCTTGATGACAGCTCATCCAGCAGACATCACTCCCATTCAGGTAGCACTCCAACTTCTAGCCAGGGCCATGGAACTAGCAGTGTAACTCCTGTCAAATGTAGTTTTCATCATTGGGAGTGACTATGCTGAACTGACTACATGCACAACTCACAGCTGTCTGAGATGTCAAGATACAATGCTAGCACAGCACTTGATTGTGTTCATGCAGACACATGCACAGACATTGAAAATAAATTTGTTCATACTGCCACACAGACACTGACACACACACATGCTATTTAAACAGTACTGTTGACTGATATACATTTTGTCCTAGTGGCCCTGACAATTGTATAATTACTGAATAAATATGTTTGTTACTCACACATACTCACTTTTTTGGTATCAGACTTGCCCTCCTGTATACCCCCCCCCGTGCAAGTGATGATGACTGCCCTGTTTTTTGCACATTTATCTGTGACTTAAGGGTTGCATATATGTCTGATTCAAATAGAAGACAGCTAATGCTTGCTTACTCAGCAACTTGCATTAATGTAAATGTATTGCAGTAAAAGTATTTTTATTTACCGTTCCTACTCAGTTGTAAATGATTGTTTATGTAATTGTTGACCCTCATTGTATTTGTGTTAGTATTCACAATAATGCACTCAAAGCAGATATCCAATTCTTGCTTACTGCTTATTTATACAAATTATGCTACTATTGACCCTGCTCACTGGTTTACATACAGCGGTCAACTGAAAGGCTTGATGCACAGTACTGGGCAAATTTCACAGCTGTATATTGCAAACATCAGCCATAAGTTATTACTGACATTACTGTACATTTGAGACATGCTCAGCTTCAGGACATATAAGTATATTTGCAAATGAGAGTAATCAGTTATATACCTCTTTTTTTTCATACAGGTTTCACACTTACCTTATTAATACTATAGCTACAAGATGTGTCATTGGGGGCTGTCTCTAACCAATGCTAACAAAGCACAATTGTTACATGGCTAAGTAAAAGTTGTGGATGTTTAGTACGTGCTTATGATCTTAGGTTTTCAATTAGACAGCATGTGTGCTATCCTTTGCCTCTTAGCCAGAGACATTGAATATTCAGCACGCCTATGTCTGCCATCACCATCTGCAGCAGACTCCTTATCTGGAGCTGCTGGCCTTGTCTGTGGTCCTGGAAACTGTTGCCCTGCCCCTTGCTGTCCTTATTGAAGCTGCTTCCTGAAAATTACATTATGTAACATGGAACAGACTTTGAGTATTTGGGCAAAGGTGGTTGGGCCATCCTTCAGGGCATCTCCTAATGTGTCTAGATACCAAAACCTTGATTTGAGCAATGAGCCAAGGTTCCAGTGCATAACCTGCATCCCCGAGTAGATGCCCTTATGGAAAGTCACCTCTAGTATACCTTGTACACAGCTCTTAGATGTGCCATATGTGTGAGTCATGAAAACTGCCTCAGTGGCCTGCACAGACAATGTAAATGATCCCTCAGGCATTACAGACAACCTGACAAGAGTGGTATCCATTCCTGTTAATGTACTTCCTTCCCTTTTCACTGGGTGGGACTTTTATTTCTCTGTGTGTGATATTTATGGCTCCCAAAACTTCAGTGTACTATTGCATAAAATTTCTGTGTGGCTCTTGCTCTCTCCTTTGGGGTGTGTGGAAAACAGATATTCTCCCTTGCATGTTGTAACAGTGCATTTAGAAAGCTTCTAGAAGCTGAAGCTTGTGGTAACCCTAACATATCCCCTGTGGGTCTCTGTAAAGTACCTAAAATGTTATATATATATATATATATATATATATATATATATATATATATATATACTTTTTCTTGCTTGTATCACTGGGATGGGTTCTCCACAATTTTCCTGGGGCCTCAGGTGAGAGCGGCAGAGATTGCATATTGCCTTTAGTGTTTCCCTGTGCAGACAGTATTGCTGTACAATCTAAACACCCCTCTTCTTCTTGGCTGAGGTTTAGCAGCAGCATCTTGAATTAAAGCATGCTGCATGTACAGGTTAATTATGGCAGCATCATCCCCTAACTTTTTTTCTCGTGACTGGAATCCAAAAAGTTTTGGATTTCAAGGCAAAAAGCAGCACTGAGTGTACAAGATCACTTTACAGGTTTATGAATATCTCTGCCATGTTGGATTAGTTAATAAGCATGTGATATGTCTACTCATGCATTCATTAACATATTCTGCCATTAACCTCTGTTTTGAGGCCCTGCTCCAAGTGCACAGCTGTTTAATGAATAAGAAATAGGATGCTATAGTGTGCACAATGAGCTACAACATGCACTCAGTAGCAGTATTTAGTGTAGCCATTCAAGAGACCAGCCCAATATCTTATAAACTTTCTGATAAGAACATCTTCTAAATCTGTGCCTTACCTACTATGCAGTTCAAGATCCCAAGAACCATACTTTATGGCACTGCACATACATTCTCCTGTCAAGCACTCTTTGGCAAACTCTCCCCATCGACTTAAAGGAAATCAGCACTCTAAATTCAGAATGCAAATCAGAAAACACTTAAGTCATCCAAGCCAAATGCTCCTGCTTCAACACAGGACATATTACCTAACACACTATCCATATCTGCTTTCCAGGTCCCCTCCTTCCTCAGATTCTTTCCATGTCTTTTCTCTTCTCTCAGATTTACTGAAGGTTAACCCACTTTAGAAACTAATGTATATATTGTACATTACACTCTGCTTGTTCACTAGAATGGATATTTACAGTTCTTACAGGTAATTAGTCCAAACTATTGTGTTAGTGCTTACATGTCTGTATTTTTGTTTGTAAAATGTTTTTGTTTCACCCCAGCTGAGCTTGAAATTGGTCAGTATTGATTAGTGGACCAACCATTCCAGTAAACAAATATAACTAAGTAACTAACTAACGATCCTGTTGTCCTTGACCTCCTATACCTCCACAAGTCTAATAGCTTGGTAATTACCATAACCAGGGACCTACATCTTTACTAGCAATGAATAGAATGGTTTACTACTGAAATTCCAAATCCGCTTCAGTTGACCATTCAGAATGTTGACCTGAAATGCTGAATTTGGAATTTCGAAACAGCAACCAAAGCAAAAATTAATACATTGATATCCGTAGTTTGATGTATTCAACGTAGCAGGAGGTAACATCACTCATCTCCTGCTATGCACATTAATGTACCATTACACTCTATAGTCAGCGGTACGTTAATTCTACTATTTTGCAGGGGGACTGCACCCCCTCTGCACCCCCTACACCCCCTGCACATTAAATATACCAACTCTGAGATCGCACTACAGTGAGGAAATGAGCTAGTTTCCTGTTCCTCACTGAACTGCGATCTCCCTGCAGAACGTCACACCCAAATACTCGAACTACACTACCTGTTCAAAGTCGATACATTTTGGTTCAACATTCTGCCAACTTGAAAACTACCATTTGACCACATGCCAGTCGACTGATGCAGTTTCAAGGTTTTCAGTGTAAATTGAAGAGTGCAAAGGTGGGATACATTCACTACACAGTGCCTTTCCCATCTCCGAAATAAGTTGCCCGTACAGGTTAAACAGGGCAATATTTATTATCATCCTTCGAACAGACCCTGGATGACTGAATTGGTAGCCTTGAATTTAGCTTGGAACTAAATGGATTATTCTTCCTTGAGAAAGGGTGAGGAGACTGTGGGTGAGTATTGACAAGGCGTTGATCGTCTGAAGACTAAGTAGCCTTAAATTGCTATGAATCACACTTTAATCATCTGAAGTTGATTACTGTTATCTTTCTTCCATGATCACTCAGGATTGTGTGGAATGCTGTACATATCAGGCTACTATTACACCTGTCTTATGTTGTAGATACTGCACATATATTTCAAACATTTTATGCTGCTTTTTACTGTTCTAATGTTGTATTTCAAATATTTTGTTATTTACTGCTGTGCTGCATGCCATACATTATGTCATTATGAAATGTTTCTACAACATGGTAATGTGTCCCTGTTATGCCCTTGCCACCTGTTGCAACAGCAGCAGACCCTGATCATTTCCTCAGTATCACCAAGTGGGCTCATAAACAGACATTCCTCCATGTACTTTCCCCTTTCTCCCTGGTAGAGATGAGAGGCAGCTGCCTGTTACCCCCTGCACCAGCCGTAACAGCCTGAATCACTAATTAAACGTAGGTCACCTGTGCATAGGGGTTTATCCTCTTGTGCTAATGCAGATGGCGGTTTTCTTTTTTACTGCTGCTCATAGTTAATGGTAATTCGAGCCATAAAGAAAATCATATTGCAATTTTGTTTTTCTTGACTTGTATGACTCCTGTAGTTAACAGCTGATTGCACCTATGTCTGTTTGGCTTCATGCTCATAATCAAATGTAGAATGTTAGTTAGCAATACAAAATAACTTACACTGAAACTATTTGGAGAGCATCCTGCTTTATTATTTTTCATAATTAATAAATATTATTGCTTAAGACACGGACATTGAGGCAATGTGCAACCCATCTTTAACTATGAATTTCTTGTTTAATTACTACACTCACTGCTTTAAAAAGCAGCTCCTTGAAGTATGACAAAAAGCAGATTAAATAGCAGTAAAACTAAAATCAAAGTTAGCAATGTATACGTGTATAATCTGAATTATAAATGCGCACACCAGTTGTTAGCCATCTTACATTCTGTAGTATGGTACTGACACCCGCCTACAAATAAAGACATAAAACATTTGTCATCTCCATACCTGTGCATTTTGTCACTGGTTTATATATATATATATATATATATATATATATATATATATATATATATATATATATATATATATATATATACACACATTAAATGAAGAATGTATATGAGGAATAATTGTGTTCTCTCACTTAACACAGCATGTTGAACATCTTGTTGCAGGTCCCTGGTGCAGAGATCCATTAAGCTACATATAGTCCATTCTGAGTTTTCAAAATAGATACAATTTAGTTTTACATTTTCCCATTTTCAGTAATTGGGGATAAGAATTCTGGCATCATTTCAAAGCTTTCTTCTTGCAGTTGTTCTGATTTCATCATACTATTTTAAAATACAGTCTCCATTTCTTTGTAAATTTGAGATATCAGTATCCAAGAAAGTATAATCCCAGCAACCTTATAAAAAGAAGGAAAAGTTGATTATTTGGAGAAGATAGATAAAACTTGAACACATATCTTGGACTAAGTTTTTTCAGACTTACAAAATTACTTAATTTCATAAATAAAACTGCAAACTATGGTTATATTTTTGCTAATCACATAACATTAGTCACTGAAAAAATGTTCTGATCACCATATGCAACTAAACATTCACTAACTGAAGCAGCACTTGCCAGACTGTTTGCAGAAGAGCTAGATTCCAGTTTATGTCAGCAGGGTTAGAACTTAGATTTGGGTGGTCAGGCAGCGGACTGAGAATTATCAGCCATCTAATATCCACAGTCCTTTTTACTGAGAGTTAGATAAAAGAGCAGTCAGAAAATCTGAGAGATATCCCGCATACTGGTGCTCAGAGTATCTTTGGATTCTAGAGATAGGCAAACACATATATTATCTATTTCAGCATTCTCAAGCAAAGGGAATATATACAAGTACAAAAAGTATTTGTTGTACTTGTCCTAAAAAATAATAAAAAAATTATAAATAGTTAAATGAATGAGTAAAAATATAAAGAAATATTGCAGTAATTCTGTTAGTAACATTCCAAAGATTTAAGTTTTAAAACTGGAGCTATACAAATCATGTCATTCAAACCTGGGTTGTCACAATTTGAAAAATTTAGTGAAATTGATTTTCGTTTAATGTTGGGGAAGCATTTCAAAAATACACAGTGCTGTTGCGATGGAAAATAACATTAAGGGATTATTGCTGTATGAATGTGGCCTAAGGGCAATGCAACCAGACAAGGGAGGGGGGAGTGTTGTAATGTTTGTAAAGGACTATAATGAACATATTTTTGAAATTTTGGCAGGTCAGGCTTATGAACAATCCAGTCTGTCAGAGCTCAATAAAGCATACATGCTGATTAAAACACAACTCATTGATATGTTTATTGAACAGCGCATTAGTATGGAAGAATTTAAGTACCTCTCGGTTGTGGCCCCCCGAACACCCACTTTGTTCGGGGTACCTAAGGTGCACAAATCCATTAACAATCCACCATTAAGACCTATTGTGGATGGGATGGGCTCCATTACTATACCATTAGCACATTTTATTGACAAGAAATATACATTTTTATTAAAAGATGAACAACATTTATGCCGAGACTTGTGGGATTTCTTGGTTAAATTGAACAATGTAGAGTTTGCAGTAAATGATTTATTAGTCACATTTGATGTACGTGACTTGTACACAGTGATACTGCACAGAGAAGCCTTGGACTCAGTACAGGATTACCTTAGTAGGAAGGAGATCGTTCAGGACGAAATAAATACATGCCTGGAAATGTTAGAAATCATTCTGTGTAACAATTTTATATCCTTTGAAGGAAAGACATACAGGCAAAAAGAGGGGGTGGCCATGGGATCACCAGTGGTTTCTTTCCTGGCAAATGTGGTCATGTTACAATGAGAGCACCACATAATTTTTGGGCAGGAATATAGGGATAGTATTAAGATATACCTGCATTACCTGGACGATTTGTTTATTTTATGGAAGGAAGATAAGGAACATTTGGAACAATTCTTGCAGTACATCAATGGTAGCACTGATTTTTTGCAATTTACTCATACTAGCAGCAGGGATAGAATGCCCTATTTGGATGTGATGATTGAAAAGGACTTTGAGCAGGGAGGTTACATAGCTAGTGTTGTAAGCCCACTTACTCTAACATACATTACACCAGCTTTCACCCATTTAAACAAAAAAAGGCAGTGGTAAAAGGACAGATGACGGGGGGGGGGGCACGAATGAGTACAACAGAAACTGGTTTTAGTAAGGAATTGGAACTGTTGGTCAGGATGTTCAGTAGAAGGGTGTACCTGGTGAAAATGTTGCAGGAAATTAAAGAGGAAGTGGTGTACAAATGGGAAATGGGGGTTTACCCAACCTCTCTTAACACTGGAGAACAGACAGGGTGATACTGGGGTAGTAACAGGGTCACATAATGAAAATAAATATACAGGAACTATGGTAACCACATATGACATGGAAAGTAATAAGGTTAACTGGATTTTAAACAAGAATTGGAATATTTTTAGGAAAATGATGGACTTTGTCAAATCATGGGGACTCACCCTACTGTTATTTATAGAAGGGGTCACAACTTTAAAGACATGTTGGAAAAGAAAAAAATACAGGTACCACTTAGGGGCAAGATGACTAAATGCGGAATGTGCAGTGCATGTAAATATATTTTGGAGGGGGATAGGATTAACTTGAGGAATCAAGATTATTCTGTAACAGGGAATATAACTGTCAGACAGCAGGAATTATTTACGGAGCTAGATGTCAACACTGAGAGGCTTATTATATAGGAAAAACTGAGTGAAAGTTGCACATCCACATTTATGAGCATGTTTATGAAATAAGAAAAAAAACAATTACCAATGCCCTTTACAGGCACCTTATGATGAATGAAACACATGACTTTAAGTTTAGTGTATTAGAGAAGGTGGTGGTGTCTGACGGGTGGTCCGTGGTCAACTTTCTTGGAGTAGTGGGAGCTTATTTGGCAGATCAGGATGGAAGCCTACAGGCACCCAGGTTTGAATAACATGATTAGTATAGCTCCAGTTTTAAAACTTAAATCTTTGGAACATTACTAACAGAATTACTGCAATATTTTTTATATTTTTTACTCATTCATTTAACTATTTATATTTTTTTTTATTATTTTTAGGACAAGTACAACAAATACTATTTGTA
The DNA here is from genome assembly GCF_019279795.1 of Protopterus annectens. Lineage (NCBI taxonomy): Eukaryota > Metazoa > Chordata > Ceratodontiformes > Protopteridae > Protopterus > Protopterus annectens. The sequence goes on along the minus strand of NC_056745.1, from coordinate 657,756,698 downwards.
CTTGCATATATTCCCTTTGTTATGATGTGTATATGCCTTGAAATTTCTGACTTTAGCTTTCTGGCTGATGTAATGGATTGTAGGTATGTTTCTAACTTCATGGAGGGAGAGTTAAACAGTTCTGATTGGATTTTTAAATGTATCTAAAGAAGTTTTTGGTGTACAAAAACGAAAGCGCTTATACTTTTAAGGATTAAGGCTGGTTTTACAAAAAAAAAACTTTTGGTTGGACTTCTCATTCTTCGTGGTGCTGTGGATTGTGTGTTTTTCTGGTTTGTTTGCTGGGTCTGCCTTTTTCAGAATTCTCAAGTAAACAAAACAAAGCAAAAAAAAAAGAAAAAAATCCTCTTTTTAATAGAGGCCTAGCTCTGTGAACAGAGCTGCTGCTTCTGTAGTATAATATATCCTTAGCAGAATCTCTTTTATCTACTATGCTGGCAATAGTTATAGTGACTGTATATTTGACTTGATTGTTTGTGAATACCTTGAAATTTTACTCTTAATGAATCCTAATCATGCAAAAAAAGAGAAAAACAAATCTTTGTGTGATTGTTCTTCACGTCTCAACTTTATTTAGTTATTCATTTCTTTATTTATCTTAGCATAATGTCTGCTCCACTAGAATCTAGTTGTACACCCTTTTTTCTTGTGTACATAAATTTTATGTATATATATATATATATATATATATATATATATATGTGTGTGTGTGTGTGTGTGTGTGTGTATCTATCCATATTTCTATTTTTACTTGACTTCACATCAAGGAATAGGAACACAGCTTAGCTTTCACTGCTGCAGAGAAGAAAGAGCATAATGCTGTTAAGTACCCACCGCTCCCATTCAGCCCCTTCTCCACCGATAGCCTAGAAGGAAGCTGTGTAATGCCTGCATTGCATAGCTTACCAGTCAAATCCAGTGTAAATCCAGCATAAGTCCAGAGGAAGTAACTTTTCCAGCACATCACTAGCATTCTAGCTATAAATATGTTTCAGCTGACTGACTTCCTAACTACAGATGATTCACCTTTTATATGAGCTAGTAAATGTGGTTGTTTTTTAACTCAATTTACACCTAGTCTATATAACTGACATTTCTTGCAATGATGAGACATCTGAACTGACAATACCTTGTCAAATAGTAGAGCCAACTGTATTTCATGATCTGATAAATGAGGGAAAGAAGACATATAGTAAAACATGGGTAATGTTTTGAAATTTAAATGGAATTTGTATAATAAAATGGGCCATACCTCATAGCCTCTGAGCATTAAAAATCATAGCACTGGCCTTTACAAATCATAGTAGAGGGTTAGAAATTGGAGCACTTTCTTATTTATCAAAATAGAAGGCCTTTATATACAAGACCTATGTGATTAGTGGTAGGGATTAAGGTTAGGGGTGGCCACGGTGATGCAGCAGTTAGTGTTGTCAACTCACAGCAAGAGATTTTCCGGTTCAAATCTCAGCTGGAGTGCCTTCTGTGTGGAGTCTGCATGTCATCCCTGTGGTCATGTGGGTTTCCTCTGGGTGCTCCGGTTTCCTTTCACATTCCAAAGACATGCAGTAGGTGGATTGGACACTCTAAACTGGCCGTAGGTGAGAGTGTGTGTGCGAGTGAGTGGTATGAAAGAACTACCACAGCAGGGCTAACCACCCGGCGGTGTAAACCTTGGCTCAAGATGGTTGTCACTGCTGAAGTGACACCCCAACCCCATGTGCAAAATGGGAAAAGTGGTTGAGGATGGATGGATGTGATTAGTGGTAGAGAGTCTTTGTATAGGCTTAGCTTACTTATTTAATAAGGTATGTACCAATATATAGGTATAACTTTTTGAGAATTATTAGTAAATCTGTGAATAACAAGACTAAATTTGAGGACCAAAATCATAGCAGCTGAAAGGTATTTAATGGGCTGATATCACTCATCCTGGTATTGTTAAAATGTAAGTTGACGAATCACACCCACTGATATACATCACAAACACCAAAACTAATGGCCAACTCCTGATGGCTTGTATAGCTTGCCATCTGTATATTAACCCCCACCCCCAAGGACTACTGTACTTCTGGCATATGGTGTCTTGTCAGTCCTAGACCATGACTTGAGGTTGCAGCTGGATGGGAAGTAAACCCATGTCAGATGAAATGGTGAAATACAACCCTACATGCTTCCATACTTGGGAGCCATGGTGCTGTGATGCAAGTCACTGCACATGTGTCCTTCTCAGGAGAGCCTGAGCCCACAGACATCAGTGTCTCTGGCATCTGTGCCATTGTATCATTGTTTGGTCTCTGGGTGGAGTATGTTCCTATAGTCCTTGTTTATCTAGCTATGTGTAATATGCTGATTCTTGTCAATGGCCGGCAAAAGGAGAGGAACAGTGCCATCAGTCATGTTACCGTGTCCACATCAGCCATATACCCTGAATTCTTGTCACTGGAATGTGTAACAATATCCGCAACTGCAGTGTTACCTGTGACAGAATACCAGCTTTAACAGTGACCGATAAGGTGCCATACCAATTGAAATCATGTTAAAGCTGCATACAGTGTAAGATCAAAAATAATGCCAGCTATACATCCATGGGTGACTACCTGAGCCAGATAGATACCCAGCATTCAGTTTTGATGTACCAAAAATACTGGATGCAGGTCACATGAAAAAAGATTGTGCATACCTGTGTTAAATATACCTTTGTTAAACTATGTGTAATCCTGATGTGACTTATCATTCTGCAAAACCTGAGACTTTGTATTTCACTCTGCACCAATACAGAAGCTAAGCAAGAGTAAAGAGATCAGATAATGACAGTGATACCAGAAAGGGGCCCATGACTGTGAGGCATCAAACAGGTGACCCACCACCGATGGCATTGCATTCTGTGTTGATGTCCCTTGCCTTTTTATGGGTTCAGCTAATGATTTCATTCACTCTGCAGTAGCACTACCTGATGAGTCCTACCAAGTCAACTGATTGCATTGATCTGCTGTAGCAATCTCTGGCACAGCTAGTTAAGCTATTTCTGGGTGGCATTATGCCTTACCCACTAAAATGAAACCTCCCAAGAATGCAAACATGCTGTAGTTACTCTATTATTAAAATTCTCTTACTACTGGCATCATCTGCAGCTTATCACTGGACATTCTATTAGAGGCAAACCACTAATATTAGTATATACCAAGCTACAGCTTTTATTAACTAAGAACTTAGGTACAGCTATTAATACTGACAGCATTACAGATTCTAGAAAACTCACTAATATTGCATAGTTCTGTACACCACCAACCTAGCACTGTGATGAAAATCATAATACACAATCTTGAACACGATAGTCATGTCAAAACAGCTGATTACAGTAATGTAAAACATATATATTTAGGCACAAAGTGAATCTATGTGAGAAAATAGCAAGCAGTTCACTGCTTGTTAGTGAGTGAACATGCAGACACAGACAGCAATCCAACATGTACATGCATCACTTTTTTAGCTATTTTATACAGAGTTGTCCTGTTCATGCTTAAAGAGACCTGGACTGAATCTCTAAGTGCATTGGCTTCACAGACAGCAGTGCACACTACTGCTACTCCTCATACTGTACACTTGTATGTTAACTGGCATGGCAGTGCTGACATTAGTGCATAACTATTCAGTTCTACTTTACACGCATAGTGCAATTTGTACATAATTCAGAATACAATTTCTAGTAAGATAGTGTCACATTTTTGAACCAATTTTGTTATCACGTTTGGCAAGAGAACAGTAATGCGTGGATATGGAAGCTTCAGGTTATAGCATTTGCACGAAAAGGAGAGTTCAACAGGGTGAGACTGTGATTCTTTTATATGATTCCCATACATATTACAGGGTTCTGATCCCGCAGCTCCATGCATGAAAGACATTTTAAATCTATGGACAAACTGATTGCAAAACCAAAATTTAAGACAAAGATCCCACAGCTGCACACTGCAATGTACTTCACTGCAGCATCACCATGATGATTCACTGTGTGTAAAAATATATAGCAATGAGCCAGAGGCAGTGGATGGACAGTAATGAGGCCAGCTATATATAGTAGGTATCACCCTCTATATCCTGTGTGTGCTGCTAAAGTTGTTGTTCACTTTTCCTGTACTGATAGTAATTAGCTACTGAGCCTGACAGATCACTGTGGCTGTTGTCTACTACTGTTTGGCCATGTACCTGGGGCTAGTGATCATGCACTGATCTGTAGTCAGTATGACTAATGTTGCAAGGGGCATGCATATAACTGGAGATGGACGTATTGTCATGTAACATGTCACATATGTGTGCCACTGTGACTGCTGCATGCATACCACTATACCAAGGAGAAATTATGTTTCTGCTGGTGTGTGAGGGCATTAGGTTCAGGCATATCATTGTGACAGTATCACAAATGGTAGTCTGTGTCACAGTTTCACTGCTGCATACAGACACTGCCACCAGTGGTTTTATTGGAACACTGTGGGATAGCAGATATATGAATACTTTTCAGTGACACCAAAGGTGTAACAATCTCAGAAATCTCAAGGCCCATTAAGGCCCTTTCACCTAACAAATATAACTATGACATGGTGGTAGTCCATAGGGCTGAACAACTTTATTTTTTTATTTTTATTTTTATTTTTCATTTGTTGACCGGGATAGTCCGACTGGATGCATGTCCATTTTCAGCGGAGGCCCGGGGAGAAAAGCTCCAAGGGACAGTCTTGTTTAAATTCGAGAGTAGAGGGTACGCATACAGTAGGGTTGAAAGAAGGTGAGAGCGAGCTATGGCAATTTTAGCTGGAGGGGTTAGGAAGGCTTTTATTCTGTAAAGTGACCCTAGTTTTTTATTGATGGTTTTGATAGTTTGGTTAACATGCAGGTCGAATTTTAGATTATTATCTATGATGACACCTAATAGTTTTGTAGAGGGGTCAGGGGAGATTATTGTGCCATCATTTCAATTTATGGTAAAGGTGAAAGTGGTAGACCTACGTGTTGGTGAAAATAACAGCATTTTAGTTTTTTTGGGATTTAGGATCAGATGACATTCAGAAAGACAGTTTTCTATTATATTAAAGGTGGTCTGGGTAGCTGACCATAACTCTATTGGAGATGTGGCTGAGCAAATCAGAGTAGAGTCATCAGCATATTGGATACAGCTGACTTTTGAGATGACAGTATAAAGGTCATTAATGAAGATGGAGAACAACAAGGGCCCTAGTATAGAGCCTTGTGGTACTCCAAGGGTGTTAGGTAGAAGATTAGAGAGTTTGTTCTGCCAGAGAACAGCCTGCTGTCGACCATTCAGATAGGATTGAAACCATCGAAGGGCTCTAGTATCTAGACAGAATGTTTGTAGTGTGTAGATTAAAAGTTGGTGATCAACCATATTGAATGCCTTGGAAAGATCCAAGAAGAGGGCTGAGGATATATAATTATTGTCGCGATTATGGTTTATTGTGTTGGTAAAGGCTAGGAGGGCTGAAGTAGTGCTGTGATGAGGACGGAAGCCATGCTGAGTGTCTGCCATAAGGTGATCCTGGATTAGGTGGTGCATGAGTTGTCTATGAATACATTTTTCCATAATCTTTGCAAGTGGAGAGAGTATAGCTATTGGCCTATAATTGGAGAATTCAGTAGAGCTGCCTCCTCTGTGAAGTGGGATTACATAGGATATTTTCCAGATGGTGGAAATTTTAGCTTCTACTATGGTTTGATTGATTAGCATCAGCTGATTTTTGTAGGTACTCGGCAGGGAGTTGATCAGCAGAAAGTGTAGTGGGTTTTAATTTTTTGATCAATGTATGGATAATTGAAGTGGCGACTGGTTGGAAGCTGAACGCGAGTAGGTTTCTAGGGGTGGTACTTTCAGGACCAGGGGAGCTAGGAGGTAGCTGGCTAGCTAGGACTTGAATTGTCTCAGTAAAGAATCAGTTAAAACTGTCAGAAACATCTTCAGGGGTTTTATCAATAGTAGCAGCAGGGACTGGGGTTGAAGTTTGTCCAGGATGCAGTAGATTATTTAAACCTGCCCAAAACTTCTGAGGGTTATTTTGATTTACTGTCTGTAAATTATAGTAGTATTGTTTTTTGTCTTGTAAAATGGATTTTTTAGTTTCGTTCCTGGATTGCCTGTATTTAATGTGATCTTGGGGGTCTTTAGAAGAACGCCATAAAGCCCATGCTTTGTTTCTAAGGGTAATTTTGAGTTTAGACTCTTTAGAAAGCCATGGCACAGTTTTTGCCTTTGTTCTCTTTGAACGAACAGGTGCATGCAAATCAAGGATCTCAAGGAATTTGTTGTTAAAGTATGCTACTGCTTCCTCTAAGGGGGGAGGGATGTTTTAGAATAGACCAATTACATGCGTTTAGTTCTTGTTGGAATTTGGCAGGGTCAAAGTTTTTATTGTTTCTAACCTTTCTGAGTAAGGGTTGTTGGGAATTAATGGCTTTGTGCTTAATTACATATGTGAGAAGGTGATCTCTTAGGCCATCAGGGAGGGTACCGGAGGTGTACAGTTGGGGGTGACTACTTATGAGTACCCAGTCAAGTATGCTTTCTTTTTGGTTGGGTTTACCTATCCTGGTAGGGCTGGATATGATTTGTGTAAATGCATGCAGGTTAATATGGGTGGTTGGGGATTCTGAGGAACAGGTGCCCCAGTCTATGTTAAAGTCTCCAAGTAGTAGGGTTTCCTGGAGGTAGTGACATGATAGCCAGTGGAGGATTTCTTGAAGTGTAGATATATTGTTACCTGGGGGAATGTACACACAGATGATATTAATGCATTTATTTTTATTAAGTTGCAATTTGGTGGCAAGAATCTCTGAGTTATTAATCTGAGGTGGTTGTATTACATATATGGTGACATTCAACTCAGATTTATAGAGTACAGCTACCCCACCCCCCTTCCTGGAAGCACGATCCAGCATGTGTATGTTGTACCCAGGTAGTAACACTTCATTTTCTGTAGTGTTAGGTTTTAACCAGGTTTCAGATAAACAGAGAATCTCAGGGGAGTGGACATCCAGAAGTGCATGTAATTCATGTACCTTGTTATTAATGCTGCTAATATTGAGATGACAGGCTAGGAGAAAGTTAGTTGGCCTATTAATTGTAGTAGATTGCAAGTAGAGGGGGTATGTGTATCTGAAGTGGGTGGGCCAGGGTTGGGGTGAATATCACCACCAAGTATTAGATTAAGTGTATACTTGGTGATGAACTTCTGGAATTTGTTTATTAGTTTGTGATAGTGTTTGGATCAAGAGCTACTGTGCCTGGGGTTGAGATGTTGATAGACTGAACAAGATGTTGGATAGAACCAGGTACTATAAGTATGGTTGAAGGTGGGAGGATTTACAGCTGAGGTGATAGTATGGACTTTCGGGACCTGAAATCCCGTGAGAAACTGGTTTTCATACAAGGTAAGGAGGTATAGTGCGAACAAGAGGGGTAGTAAAGAGGAGTATATCATTATTTGTTATTCAGCTAGTGAGTTAAGGAACTGTTTTACCTGGTGATGCAACACCAGAAGATAGAGTGGTGAGGTAAAAGTACTGGAAGGGGGATGGGAGAATGCCAGATGAAAGCTAATAGGTGCTATTAAAATGTAGGTAGAAGAATGGGGGTGGGAGGAATTATCCCAGATGAAAGCAGATAGGATCTAGAAAGTGGGGAAGTGGCTATAGTACTTTAAATTTAGAGGTGCTGGGGGCGGGAAGAAATTGGGGGCAGGGAGGGGAGCGAAGAGAGCCCGACCATAGCGAGGGCGAATGTAGTGGGGCTATTGCAGTTTACAATGTTTCCTAAAGTGTCCTAAAGCTATAAGGTAAGTATTATAGCTCTTAATGTAAGCGTCAGTTTACTTAAGTTACAGGGGAAGGAGGCAAACACTCAAGTAGAAAAAAAAGCCCTATGGCTGACCAAAATGGTGACCTGCTTAATTACACAGCACTGTAAGTGAAAGCTAATGCTTTTTGTGTGCAACCTACTCTGCTTAAATGCTGAGAGAAACTGATTATGGTGACCAATTGCAGTCCTGTAGACTCCGTTTTGTAGGTAAATGTAGAGTTCAGTCTGCTTAAATGCTGAGAGAAACTGATTTTGTTATGGTGACCAAATGCAGTCCTGTAGACTCCGTTTTGTAGGTAAATGTAGAGTTCAATCTGCTTAAATGCTGAGAGAAACTGATTTTGTTATGGTGACCAATTGCAGTCCTGTAGACTCCGTTTTGTAGGTAAATGTAGAGTTCAATCTGCTTAAATGCTGAGAGAAACTGATTTTGTTATGGTGACCAATTGCAGTCCTGTAGACTCCGTTTTGTAGGTAAATGTAGAGTTCAATCTGCTTAAATGCTGAGAGAAACTGATTTTGTTGTGGTGACCAATTGCAGTCCTGTAGACTCCGTTTTGTAGATAAATGTAGAGTTCAATCTGCTTAAATGCTGAGAGAAACTGATTTTGTTATGGTGACCAATTGCAGTCCTGTAGACTCCGTTTTGTAGGTAAATGTAGAGTTCAATCTGCTTAAATGCTGAGAGAAACTGATTTTGTTGTGGTGACCAATTGCAGTCCTGTAGACTCCATTTTGTAGGTAAATGTAGAGTTCAATCTGCTTAAATGCTGAGAGAAACTGATTTTGTTATGGTGACCAATTGCAGTCCTGCAGACTCCGTTTTGTAGGTAAATGTAGAGTTCAATCTGCTTAAACGCTGAGAGAAACTGATTTTGTTATGGTGACCAATTGCAGTCCTGTATACTCCGTTTTGTAGGTAAATGTAGAGTTCAATCTGCTTAAATGCTGAGAGAAACTGATTTTGTTGTGGTGACCAATTGCAGTCCTGTAGACTCCGTTTTGTAGGTAAATGTAGAGTTCAATCTGCTTAAATGCTGAGAGAAACTGATTTTGTTATGGTGACCAATTGCAGTCCTATAGACTCCATTTTGTAGGTAAATGTAGAGTTCAATCTGCTTAAATGCTGAGAGAAACTGATTTTGTTGTGGTGCTAAATTGCAGTCCTGTAGACTCCGTTTTGTAGGTAAATGTAGAGTTCAATCTGCTTAAATGCTGAGAGAAACTGATTTTGTTATGGTGACCAATTGCAGTCCTGTATACTCCGTTTTGTAGGTAAATGTAGAGTTCAAACTAAGTCACACCAGGTCAGCCAAGGGGGGAAGAGAGAGGAAAATCCAGGCAACTTGGCAAACAAAACACAGAGGGATATTCAGAGAGACATGTCAGAACTCTCCAAGCATATCACAAATGTAGGCAAGACTCTGGTCCTGAGTGGAATCCTTTCTTCCTTCTCCAGGAATGATGCCTATTTACAAAGAAAAGTAAACTGGATTCAACGGTTTGCTAAATAGTTGGTATCATTATAAGGAGGGATCCAATATGTTTTAACATGGGACAAGATGTTTGACAGTCCTACTTGCTTTGCTAAGGATGGCTTGCACATCTAGTTCCAAGGTTCCGCATACTGGTTAAAGCCTTTGTTGCCCCCACAGTGCCTTTTTAGGCAGTGTCCAGCTGATAGGCATCCCAGTATAAGTAACATATCAAATTCAAAATAGGATTACATTAAAATACCCTTGCACAATGCAAGAAGTCTCAACAATAAAATGCCCTACCTTGAGACTCTCCTACATTTAAGGTGCATCCATGTCTATGTTATGATTTAAACTTGGTTTGCGTGTTCAGAGTACACTCCCTCCATATATGGGCTTTGTGCCTGCCATGCTGTCAGACCTAATGGCAACTGTGGTGGTGTCTCCATCATTACTAGAGACCATAACACCTCTAGACAAATTCCCAGAGACCCACAAATGGAACTCCTTGAGCTCCAACTCACACTAAACTGTTAGATTGCAAACTGTTACAGGGCACCCTCTATGTCCCTGATCATAATGTAAGGTTCCTAGATGTACCTGATGAACTCCCTGTAAACAAGAATGCCATTATCTCGGGAGACTTTAACTGCCCATCAATAAACTGGAATGTATACACCTCAAATGTAAGACCCCCCCCAAAAAAAAGTTCTTAGATTTAATAAACAAAAACTCTCTATGTATACTGTTAACAAATCAATTAGAGGACATAATAGTCTTGATCTGGTCCTTATGAATATACCTTCTAGTGACCTTCACCTTTAAATCTCTAAACCTGCTGATACCAATATCTTGGTACTCATGGATTTCAAGCATACTAATGTTATCAAATTCTGAAATGAACCAGCAAAGTTCACTTATAACAGCATATGTAGTCACAGCTGGTAGCTTTAGAAAGGAGTTCTATGCTCACTTCTCTAGACCTGCCCCTGGCTGCTGTGCATTCCTGGCTCCAGCATTCGCACCTAATCTTGTGTTCCTGCCTGTCCTGCTCTAACCACCTGAATGTGCCCTACTGGAAGTCCATGATAAGAACCCACAAACAAGGAAAATAAAAACAAAAACTAAAATCCCATCTGCTCCCTGAGAGTCACTCCCAGCAAGGAATTTCAGTGAAATTTGTGTTCTTGCCTGTCCTGCTCTAACCACCTGAATGTGCCCTACTGGAAGTCAATGATAAGAACCACAAACAAGGAAAATAAAAACAAAAACTAAAATCCCATCTGCTCCCTGAGAGTCACTCCCAGCAAGGAATTTCAGTGAAAGTATGTGTACTGCTTTAACCATTTTGTAACAATTAAGGTAGTACATAATTTCTACTAGGTCGCAGCGTGCTTCCCTGCCAGGTTAGCCAGCAGCCAAACTCCCCTTTTCTCACTTAAATAACCCCTACTCTCCCTATTATATTATACCCCCTATCCTGAACTACGATAGCTCCCTCCTTCCCCTAAACCTGATATCCCCCTCAGGGGACTTTGCTGCAACAAACTAACTGCCCACTAGGTGGCGGTCCTCTACCATCTTGCTGTCTCTATTACTTTACCCACTCTTTACCTTATCTCCCCTACACAGTTCCTAGACATCTCTTTTACTGCTCACTCCCTCACTATTGTCCCAGGATTACCTATCCACATATCACTCTACTAACACCCCATCTCTATCCTTCGTAAGCCTCTTACCTTCTTCTACTGTCTTTCATCTATATATCTACCTTCAACTCTATTTCTCTGTAAGTCTCTTACCTTCCTATAAATCACTGCAAACTTACCTTCAGGCTTTCACACTCTACTGATTGTTTTCCTCACATTCTCCTTCCTTTACCTTTCGTCTCACTATTCTTATCTTTTCCATACATCTCTTAGTCTCACTTCAACTTCCTTTAAACAGACTATTCCCGATCTGATCCTGTTACTCCAATTCTAATCTCCCCATCTCTCTCTAATCCTTTGCCTTACTCAGAACTGCCTCACCTGTCGCAGTTTATCTCGCGGCATCTGGTCAGTATCTGCACTCTCCGTACATTCTCCTTCCTCTTCTGCCCACTCACTCCTCCCCATTCTGCCCCAACTTCCTCTCCCACACCATATAGTTACCACATCCTAGTAGACGCCATCTTTATTCTCTAGACCTGCCCCTGGCTGCTGTGCATCCCTGACTCCAGTGTTCGCACCTAATGTAAGTTCTCTGAAGGTTTCAGTCGCTTAACTGAAAATTTAAAATATGGTTACGTGTTTGCCTTTTTTACTGGCCGTCTTGAAAAGTGAATGTGTGTACTTTGCTTTCCCACTGCAAATGCTCAACTAATATAGCGCTTTGCATGCAGAACTTGTATTCAGCTGTTAGGGGCTTGTTTTAGTTGTTTAACTAATCTGTGCTAGTTGTTTTATAAACTGTACTTTTTTTTTTTGACTGAATCCTAATGTAATGCAAAACTTGTATTCAGCTGTTAAGGGCTTGTTTTAGTCGTTTAATTGAATCAAGGCTAGTTATTTCATAAACTGTAACTTCTTTTTGACTGAATCCTAATGTAATACAAACGCTCAAGTAATATAGCGCTTTGCACGTGGTTTTTGAAACAGCTGTTTGGGGCTTGTTTTAGTCATTTAACTGAATCTGTGCTAGTTGTTTTATAAACTGAACTTTTCTGCCTGAATCCTAATGTAATGCAAATGCTCAACTAATACAGCGCTTTGCATGCGGATCTTGAATCAGCTGTTAGGGGCTAGTCTTAGTCATTTTAACTGAATCTGTGATAGTTGTTTTGTAAACTGTAACTTTTTTTGCCTGAATCCTAATGTATTTGCTCAAACAAGGATTATAACTTAATAATTTGTCTCAGTCGCTTAACTGAATGTGTACTGTGTTTACTATATACGCTCAAACTATAATAGCATTGCACACGTGGAGCACCTACTCTTACTGTCTGAATATTAACATAATCACTAGACAAGGTTCATTCAATGCAATATGTCCCAGTTGCTTAAATTTAGTCTGCTAATTAATTTTATAACTGCTCATACCAATTAACACTGTGCACTAGGAACTGATTAACACAGTTTTACCTATCTGTGCTTTGTCTGTGATACTATGGTATTTTGATAAAGTTTAACTTTAATTTAATCTTAGCTGCTATACCTATCATTTGCAGACTTAACTGTGTATGTTTAAAACTGTTTGCTTGTGAACTCTTGACTCCTGTACTGCCTGCCTTATTACATTTTCTCTCTCCTAGCATGTTCCAGCTTGTGTTCCTACCTGTCCTGCTCTAACCACCTGAATGTGCCCTACTGGAAGTCCATGATAAGAACCCACAAACAAGGAAAATAAAAACAAAAACTAAAATGCCATCTACTCCCTGAGAGTCACTCCCAGCAAGGAATTTCAGTGAAAGTATGTGTACTGCTTTAACCATTTTGTAACAATTAAGGTAGTACATAATTTCTACTAGGTCGCAGCGTGCTTCCCTGCCAGGTTAGCCAGCAGCCAAACTCCCCTTTTCTCACTTAAATAACCCCTACTCTCCCTATTATATTATACCCCCTATCCTGAACTACGATAGCTCCCTCCTTCCCCTAAACCTGATATCCCCCTCAGGGGACTTTGCTGCAACAAACTGACTGCCCACTAGGTGGCGCTCCTCTACCATCTTGCTGTCTCTATTACTTTACCCACTCTTTACCTTATCTCCCCTACACAGTTCCTCTCTTACTGCTCGCTCCCTCACTATTGTCCCAGGATTACCTATCCACATATCACTCTACTAACACCCCATCTCTATCCTTCTTAAGTCTCTTACCTTCTTCTACTGTCTTTCATCTATATATCTACCTTCAACTCTATTTCTATGTAAGTCTCTTACCTTCCTATAAATCACTGCAAACTTACCTTCAGGCTTTCACACTCTACTGATTGTTTTCCTCACATTCTCCTTCCTTTGGCTCAACCCGCTCCATTTGCCCTGCGGACTCACTCTGCTCCCCTACCCTACCCCCAAATCCCACCTGCCCCAGCATCTCTGCATTTATTCTTCACATACTCCTCCCACCCATATCAATTAACGAATCATAGTCCTCTCCTTATTACCCCTCCCACTCTTACTCCTCCCACTCCACTACCCCATAACCCTCTCTTCTCTTAGTCTCCTCCTCTCCTCCAGTAAATGAATATAACCTTACCTACTTCTATACCTCTCCTCCTCAATAAGCCAGTTCACTTCCACTATAATACTCCCTTCAATACCCCCCATTCTAAACATGCCCTCCCCAATCCTCTATACTGTCCGGGTCCCTTGCTCCCTTCTTGTACTACTAATTCATCTTTATTATGCTACTTCTTACTCTTCCAAAGCACCCCCATGCCTACCTTCTTCTCAAACTATCCCTTACACTCACCTGCAACCACTGTTATGCACTCACTTCCACTCCATATCCTCCTCTCTTATTCCACCTAACCTACTGTACCTATTACATCCCAAACACTTCTCCACCACAACAAACACTTTTACTAATAAACTACTGCTAGCCCCAAACAGCTTCCTACTATACAAACCCAAAAAGGCTAAAAGTTACTTCCTGTAATGTCCTAGCCTTATCTGGAGATATCCATCTTAACCCTGGCCTTGTCTCATTACCAACAACTCCTCCCCCCCTACTTCTCCCACTACATTTAACCCTTTCCCCCCTTCCCCTTCTTCCTCTGCCTTCTCTCTCAATACTCTTACGTTCTTCACTATCAATGCCCAGAGCCTTAATAACAAAGTACATCAAGTACAAGCTTGGATTAACCACAACCAACCTGACATCTTAGCCATCTCCGAAACCTGGCTAAAACCCCATGTTGCTGACTCTGCAATCTTACCTCCTGGTTTCCATATCCACAGAAGTGACCAATTAAATAAAAAAGGTGGAGACTCTGCTCTAATCTACTCTAACATTCTTTCCTTAATCCCTCTTCAAATCCCAACTCCACAATTCAAAAACTCTGAACTAACAGCAAGTCTCCTACGATTGAATAAACATAAGAACATCTGCATTTTTTCCCTATATATCTCCCCAGGTGACAACATCTCTACCCTTGAAAATATTCTTTATTGGGCCTCAACTGAAATAAAATATGAAACTTACATTCTAGGTGACGTTAATATTGATTGGAATAAAATCAACATACCTTCTCCCTCCCTATTCATTAACCTCTACAACTTCACTGAAGTAATCCACTCAACCACCCGTCCTAATAAAAATCACCCCCCAGGATCCATCATAGACTGGATCCTAGTCTCCCATCCAAACACAATAATTCTCTCTGGCCCTATCCCAGACACCTTTAGTGACCATCTCACTGCTTTCATTCATCACTCAGCTAACTCCACCCAGTATCAACACCATTACATTCCCACTTGTAATCCTAGCAACTTCAACCCCACAACTTTCTCAAACATTTTTAAACAAATTAATTGGCAATTCCTAAATACTCTTCCCCTTGACAAAGCTGTAGAACATTTCAACTCTGTCTTCCTAAATACTCTTAACTCCCTAGCCCCTCTAAGAAACAAACGAGTCAAAGCTAATTCTGCTCCTTGGCTGTCCAAAGAAACAAAACAAATCATGCACCATAGGGACAAATCCTGGAAGCTTTACCAGAAAAATAAAATGCCTACTACCTTGCTCCAATACACCCAACTCCGTAACCATGTAAAAAAACTAATCACCATGGACAAAAAAAAACTACTATAATAAGCTTCAGTCCAACAATAATAAGAACCCAAAACAATTCTGGAAATCAGGTAATTCCCTTCTCCATCCAGGGTCCAGGAATAATCCCTGCCCTGACCCAAGTATAACTCACACTGAACTGAGCTCTCATTTCAACTCATTCTTTACAGAATCCATAGCTAACCTAACCAAAACTTTCCCAAACAACAATTCACACAACTCTCATTCTTCAACACTCAACAACCCTAATAACTGTCCCCTTAATTTCCAGCTCAAACCAGTTTCAACCATTATTATAAAAAGGCTCATATCCAAATTAAAGCCATGCTCTAATGCCCCTGACAACATACCCTCCTCCTTCCTCAAATGTGCTACTGATGGTATTGCTCTCCCAGTCAGTATCCTAATTAAAAGATCCTTAAAAGAGTCATATGTACCCAAACTCTGGTGTTCAGCCTACATTCTTCCTCTTCACAAAGGAGGCAAAAACACCAATATTTCCAATTTCCGCCCCATTGCCCTAATCTCTCCAATATCGAAAATTCTAGAAAAATGTGTCCACCACCAACTTATGCCTTTCTTAACCCAGAATCAGCTCCTAACACCCACCCAACATAGCTTCTGCCCCAGCCACAGCACCATAACTGCCTTACTATCCTTCATAGAAACAGTCAATCAAGCCCGAGATTCTGGACTACTAGTATCCACAGTACTGCTAGACCTCTCTAAAGCATTTGACACTTTCCCATAAACACCTTCTCTTTCATCTCACCAACCTTAATCTCTCCCCTAATACTCTATCCTGGTTCTCCAGTTACCTATCAGACAGATCTCAAGCCGTCAGATGGAAGAACTCTAACTCCTCCTTCTTACCATTACCCACCGGCGTACCTCAGGGGTCCATCCTCGGACCCATGCTTTTCAACATCTTCATTAATAACCTTCACACTGTCATCCCTGACACAACAGTTATCCAATACGCTGATGACTCAACTTTAGTCTGTGCCGCCTCTAACCTTCCTGAACTACTGACTAAAACCCAAATAGCATTTTCTACTACTGAGAACTGGATGCACCAAAACCATCTCTCTCTCAACTCAAATAAATCTAAAATACTACTTTTCTCTCCCGCTACGGCTTTCTCTTATGACAAAAATGCTTTCAAAGTCCTAAGCCAAACCAACATTGCTATAGAAGTGGTCCCTTCTGCAAAACATCTTGGCATTACCATAGAAGAACACCTTAAATTCGATATCCACACACAACAAAACATAAAGAAAACCCACCAAAAGTTAGGTATGCTCTATAGGAATAACCTCTTTCTCTCCAACTCCTCTAGGCATACCTTGGCAATCACCTACCTCCTACCCTCTCTACTATATGGAGCCCCTCTTCTAACTAATATGTCTTCTTCCAACACCTCAAAACTTGAAATTTGCTATAATAAGATCTCTAAATTTGCAACTAAATCCAAAACCTCTACTCACCACTGCCTTACCCTAGAATCACTCAACTGGCTAGAACTCTCTAACCACCTAGACTATCTTCAACTAACCACCGCTCACGAATTAATATTCTACCCAGATAAATGCCCAGCCTTAACAAACATCCTTCCCCCATACATCCCAAACAGATCTCTGAGATCTCAACACCAAAATTTAATCTCTATCCACAAACCCAAATGTTCTGCTGGCCAGCTTCTACTCTCTTTCTTTCTAGGTAAGAAATGGAACTCTCTCCCTCCTTCACTTAGGACTATACCAAACTCAGAAACCTTCAAGACCCAACTTTTCTCATACTTGTCACTCTACCTAAATTCAAGTGAATTTCCCCAGTGAGCTCTCCATACTCCTTGCTCCACTCTACCCTTGAACTATTATTTCTATTCTCCTAAAATAGACTTAAGCTGACAGTCACTGATTAAGCAATTTCTCTCACATGACTCCAAGTATGTAAATATTGTAAATATCACAGTACTTCTATTGTCTGCACAGCAAGTTTTTTTTACCTTATTTAACTAAAACATATGCATGCTAACTGCCCCCCCTTCTAATGTAAAAACACAAGAAACCTCAGATCTTTATATTACAGACAGTTGATCATGCTGCGCTGAATGGAAATACCTGTAAACTGTGTTCTCTATTATCTGTTAACTGTGTTTTTATGATGTACATTTTATGCATTTTGCATTTCCTGACTGTATGAATTTTATACATGTATTTTACTTTTAACATTATGTAACCATTATTGTATTGTATTTGCTTATGGAGCTTTTCTCCCCGGGCTTCCACTGAAAATGGGCGTGTTCTGGCCCAGTGGACTTCCCCGGTAATCAAACTGAAAATAAATAAAATAAATAAATAACTTAGATAAATCTATAGAACTGGCATTCCTAACCTGTAATATATGGGAAATTTAAAAGCAAGCCACCTGATGGTCCAGCAACATAAAGAAACATTGCAATAAAAGAAAAAAAAATCCTTAAAGTATACCGCAGATCAACAGACCACCAAATCAAGGATAACATCAGAAAACTGACAAAAATTAAAAAAATACTGTTAGGACTGTGACACCCCTGCACTGGCCCAGTAATCAAGGAGACTCGATCCTCATCACTGGCAACAGCAAAGGGATGTACACATTGGGAGGATAACAAGTATACACACAGTAAAGTACAATTTCCCTTAATAGCACACAGAGATCACAGTCAGTCTGGCGCTGGTTTCTCCTGATCCCCAATAAGACTCCCCCACTGGCACAGCTATAGGGTTAAGATCTCAGCTGGGGGGCCAGGACAAGACCTCCAGCACCCTCTCTGTCCAAACAGTGCTTTGTGTCCCTGCCCAAGTAGCTGGTGCACACACAGTTTGAGATTTGATTTATATACAAACACACAAACACACACCTGGGGAAGGCTAGTACAGGTTTACTAGCTATGTCCCCTTCTCAACTATTCTTAAGTCTTGCAGGTTAATCTTCTATGTTCCAGCAGGGTACACTGTGAATACATCTTAACTCAGTACATAACACACAGTTCTGTATAAATCATGTCAATATTCACAAATGACACAGAATTATTTACAAAATTCCAGCTAGCTGGACTTGCAATAATTTGCTATATCACAGCCCCCCCCCCCCCCCCGAAAACTCAAGCTAGTTTTTCAAGTGACCCTTGAAAAAACTTGCTTGAGAGAGTTGTGCCTATCTGGGAATACCTTACCCCATCCCCTGTCTTGAGACCCCATCTGCATTGGCATTGCTAACCCCGCTGTGGTGCTGCACTATCATATCATATGCTTGCAACCCTAAGGCTCCCCCTTAGTAATTTGGCATTTTGCTGGCTGGCTCACTACAGCCATGTTAAGGGATTTGTGGTCTGTAACTACAGTGAATTTACTTCCATACAGATAAGTTTCTGCAGTGTCCACACTATGGCTAGGCATTCCTTTTCTACAGCTGCATAGCATTCCTCCCTGGGTTGGAGTCTATGATTGAGATATACCATTGGGTGCTCTTCTCCCTCTGAGGAGACCTGGCTGAGTACAGCCCCCACCCCATGGTTTGAAGCACAACAACTTCTTTGCTGTAATCTGGACTGGCTAACACAGGGGGTCCTCCCAAAGCCCATTTAAGCCTTTGGAATGCCTGCTCACATGCTGGGGTCCACACTACCTTATCTGGCTTGTTTTACCTTGCCAGGTCTGTGAGGGGAGTACTATAATTGGGGACAAACTTTCTGTAGTACCCCACTGTCCCTAAGAATGCCCTCACCTGCCTTTTGGTAACAGGGGCAGGCCATGCCTAAATGGCTCCCACTTTGGCAGGTTTTGGCCTGATCTTACCACTCCCCACTCTTTGTTCCAGGTAGGAAACTTCTGGCATACCCACCTGACATTTGCTGGGCATACTAGTCAACCCTGTTCTCTGTAACCTGTCCAGGACCTCCCTGAAATGTGAAGATGCTCTTGCCAGGAATGGATGTAGATGGCAATATCATCAAGGTAAGCAAAGGCAAAACCTCCTGCTCCTGCTAAAACTCATACAAGCCAAAAGGAGTCACAAAGGCTGAGTTCGCTCTAGCACTGGGAGTCAAGGGCACCTGCCAGTAATCCTTGGTAAGATCAATAGTGGCAAGATACTTAGCCCCACTCAGCTGCTTTAGGGCTTCATCTGTCCTAGGAATGGGGTTAGCATCTGACTCTGTGTGTCTATTTACTTTCCTGTAGTCCACACAGAACCTGGTGCTGCCATCCTTCTTTGGTATCAGCACCACTGGGGAGGCCAGTGGCTGCTGAACTCCTGGATTAATCCTAGCTCCAACATTTCTTGTATCTCCTCCCTCTGTTGTCTGTTTGACTCCCTCAGGCACCCTATAAGGGGCCTGTTTAATAGGCCTTTGGGGTCCTGTATCCACATGGTGTTACACCAGGTGGGTGTGCCCTGGTTTCACAGTGAACATGTCCCCAAACTCCTGTAACACTGGGTGAATTTCTCAAACTTGGGTAGGGGATAGCTGCTGAGACATTGCTACCTCTTCCACTGAGGTGTCAGTCTGAGCCTCACTGAGGAGATCTGTCACCAGATCCCCCTCAGACTCCCCCTACCATCCACTTCAAATACTCAGCACAAGGGCCTTCCTATCATGGTAAGGTTTCATCATGTTAACATGGTACAGTTTGTTCCCCTGCCTCCTGTCAAGCAGTTCTACCATGTAGTTAACATCACTGACCTTCCTTACCACCTTGTAGGGTCCCTCCCAAGCTGCCTGCAAGCTTGTTGTGTCTGACAGGAAGGAGAAACCTTATCTGCTGCCCTACAGCATACTCTCTGGCTCAAGCATTCCTGTCATACCAGATATTTTTCTGCTGTTGGGCTTCTGTCAGGTTCTCCTGGGCCAAGCCCATGTATGTCACAACTTACTCCTTGTGAGATTCACACTCACCCTCCCACTCATCTTGAATCAGATCTAAAGGTCTCCTCACCCTATGCCTATACAGCAACTCAAAGGGTAAAAAACCTGTGGATTCCCGGGGAACCTCTCTGTAAGCAAACAGCAGATGGGACAAATATTTATCACACTTCCTCTTAAACTGGTCTGCAAATGCCTTAGCATGGACTTGAGTGTAGAGTTTAACCTCTCAACAAGACCATTAGTCTAGGGATGGTAGGGGGTGGTCTTTAGGTGCTTCACCCCCAGTGCTTCCACAGATAACCAGCAGGTCTGACATGAAATTGGCACCTCTGTCAGTCAGTATTTCTTTTTGGAAACCTACTCTGCTGAAAATCTCTAACAAAGCATTTTCCACCTTTTCTGTCTCAATGGAGGACAGAGCCACTGCCTCAGGGTGTCTGGTAGCATAATCTATTTCCAGTAGGATATACTTCTTCCCAATGGAACTTGGGGTACTCAGAAGCCCCATAATATCCATAGGTACCCTCTGAAATGGCTCCTCAATCACAGGCAAAGGCATCAAAGGAGCTTTCACCTTGTCTCCTGCCTTGCCTACCTTTTGGAACTGCTCACAGGTCCTGCAGTACCCTGTTACATCTCTGGAAGGCCCAGGCCAATAAACGTTCTGCATAATATGTCTCATTGTATGTTTTATGCCCATATGACCTGCAAAGGAATATCATGTGCTATGGCTAGAAGTGCCAGATGGTAGGCTCTGGGCACTACCAAGTACTGTATTTTCTCACCCTCTAGCTCTCTGTCAGGGGTCCACTCTCTATTCAGTAACCCTCAGTCCCAGTATGCAGACTCCCCCTTCCCTTGAGAATCAGGTGCCTCATTAGCTACCCCCCTCAGGCCTTGTAATGTAGGTTCTCAGAGCTGAGACTGTCTCAACTCTCTCTTAGTAACCCTTCCCAGCTCCCCTCCCACAGGAAGTCTAGTAATCTCTGACAGTGGTGCCTCACTGTCAGCCTGGGTACTACTACTCACCTCTGCCCTTGCAGTCACTCTGTCCAAGGGAACATCAGTACACACAAGCAGCTGTGGCCCACCTTCAGTCTCACTACTATAGGGTAGCCCCCTCCCTGAAGTAACCACCTCACCAGTCTTGGCTTCAAGTGTGTGGTCTGTCTGGGTCTCCCCCAGGCTACCAACCCCACATGCTTGTCTCCAAGCCTGACTGTGTGTAATTACATGCACACAGGGTACTGTATTATCAGAATTATTCCCTATCAGGACATCTGCAGGGATATCCTCAGACACACATACTTGCTGGCTTCCTTTTCCACTCTCATAGTCAAGGTGAACCCTAGCCAAAGGTATTTGGAATGGGGTCCCTCCTAGAGTTATGACTAGAGTAGACTGCCCAAGCAAGTAGTGCTCCTCTGTAACCATTGCAGACTTCAAATGGTTAGGTCAGAAGCTGTGTCTGTATTAGCAGTGGCCTCTTTCCCATCCACTAAGACTGGATATAACCTCTTGTGGTAGTTTGGTACCCTTGTTGTCTCAAAACAACTTACTGCTGGAATTTTGTCATTCCCACTTACTGGATCTGCCACCTTTTGTTCCCCACCTTGTCTGCATGGACATCTGTATGCTACATGGCCCCAATGGTTTCATTTAAAACATTTAACCCTTGGTCCTTGATGTGTACCTGGACTAGTGGCTTTCCCTGCTACTGGCGGACTCTGTTGCGGCAGTCTAGGCTGCCTGCCATGGGCTCCCTTAGACCCATGAGCAGCACTGAGTGTCCCTTTCCTGTGCAGTGATGCTCTGCATGCAAGGTATAGGTCTCCCTTCTTCCCCAACTCATCTGCAGTATTGCATTGTCTGTCAGCTAACCAGATTCTCATGTCCTCAGGCAAAGTGCTAAGGGCTTGTTCCTTCACCAAAAGGTCTGCCAGCCTTTCAAAAGTGGTATCCTGACATCCACTCACCCATCTATGAAAAAGTGCTTAGTTCAGCAACATATTCCCACACACTTTCATCTACCTTGCATCTATGCTCACAAAACTTTTTTCTATAAGCTTCAGGTTTTAACTTAAAGCATTCTAAACGACAGTTTTTATAATATTATAATTTAAGCAATTGGTATCAAACAATTTAGAAATAGCAGTTAAAGCTTTACCATGCAGTAAGGGGTTCAGGAACCGTACACAGAGCCCTTGGTCAACATTATACTGTTTACATACCCTCTCAAACAAAATTATCCCCCTCTGTAAATTGCGGAAGAAATTTACTGACCTTTGTTTCTTTTGGGGTTCAGTTACTCCCTTCCCCATTACCTCCATGACTCTGGCGAAAAGTCAGCATCTCCTTTTCATGTTGCCTTCACATCTCCTTCTCAGCCTCTAGACATCTCATTTTTTTCATTTTCCTCAGCCTCTAGACATCTCAGTCTCTCTGCTGCTTCTATTTCCAAAGGCCTGGCCTCCAGCTCAAGTGTCTTTAACTCCAGATGGATTTTAAAGTGTCTGTGGAAAGGTTGATCTGTCCATTTTTTGAGAGTTGTACATCTCCAAGGCTAGCCTGACTGTCCTCTTGATGTAGCTGTGCCCAAAGCTACAATCATTTAGTTAGGTTGGCATACACCAGTCCTTTAGCCTGGACATCTCATCCAACTGGCTCTTTGTTAGCTTGCCATGCAGGTCTGCTGACATGCTTGCCTGCTCTCCCTGACTGACTAAGCTAACAAAAAAAAAATAAAATAAAACAATTGTGATGTGAAACTCTGAATGAATGGCTGATTGAGAGTACAAACACCTTCAGTGACCACTGTACACAGGCTACAGGAATTCCAATATCCACACCAATACAAGCCAATTAATAAGTGATGCAGCTGTCTCACCACTGTCAACCAATTAATATGTGATGTGGATATCCCACCACTGTCCACCAATTAATATGTGATGCCCCTGCACTGGCCCTGTAATCAAGGAGCCTCAGTCCTCACCACGGGCAACAGCTAGGGGACATACACATTGGGAGGATGACAAGTACAATCGCAGTAAAGTACAATTTTCCTTAAGAGCACACAGAGATCACAGTCAGTCTGTGACTGGTTTCTCCCTCTTTCTCAGATCCCTAATAAGACTCCCCAGTGGCACAGTTATAGGGTTAAGATCTCGGTTAAGGGGCCAAGCCAAGACCTGCAGCACCCTCTCTGTCCAACTAGCGCTTTGTGTCCCTGCCCAAGTAGCTGACACTCACACACTTTGAGATTTGATTTATATAGAAACACACACACACACACACACACACACACACACACACACACACACACACACACACACACACACACACCTGGGGAAGGCTGGCACATGTTTACTAGCTATTCCCCCTTCTGCCCAGAATATAAGGTAGTTTCCACTGCCACCAACCTCTACTTATCAGCTACTATAAGAACCTTACAAAGGGTGTCCAATCCTACTGTGTGATGTTGCTATTAATCCAAATGGCAGTCTGAACAAGACTTGCAAGGCTATTTAGGAGTGGCCTGTACAGTGTCACCAAATGATATTCCCTTTGCAGGTCATATGGAAGTACTCTAACAGCTTAAATATGTCTCACAAATATTAGCCACAAAGATAGGTTTAAATATATTTAATAATAAATAAAAGAGCAAGACAATACACAGTAAAATCAACACGGTAACTTCAGAGTTCAAAATCACAGGAAATATTTTAAAACAACATTGCAGGACAGTCTCAAATAAATACAGAAAACATCTAAACTAATCTTTCCTATATTCTTATCTATATCTAAAAGATATACTATGCCCTAAATCTTATTTACAGCAAAGCAAGTGCAGAAGGCGGTGATTAGTGGATGCTCTTGCTAGGTCCAAGGCAAAATACAAAATGCACAGTCTCTCTCTGAGAGAGTTCTTAAATTAATATCACATTTTACTGCTGTATTAGCTTGGGTGACATTTCTCTTTGTCAACTGGCTTCAGTTCCCAGGCTAAACAGAAACTTAACAGAATTTAACATCTCTGTGAGAAATACATATCTCTCAGATCTCTGCAGATCTTGGAAGTAGTAAAACAAAATGCTTTTACATTTGAGACCTAGTAATTATTTCTCTTTCAAGACAATACAAAAACTTCTAGCTCTAGACATTGTGTCTGCTACTGAACTGAAACTGAGAGATAACATCTTTTGTTTATGGCCCAGCTATAAAGTAACTTAACCTCAACTATTCTTAAGTTTTACAGGTTAATCTTCAATGTTCCAGCAGGGTACACTGTGGACACATCTTAACTCAGTATGTAACATACAATTCTGTATAAATCATATCAATATTCACAAATGACATCGAATTATTTACAAAATTCCAGACAGTTAGGCTGGCAGTATTTTCCTATATCACAAGGACTACAAAGCCAGCCCATGAACGTAGGATAGCATCTGAAGCTAAGGACAATTACAAAGCCTTCTTTAACTATGTTTCGAATCTAGGAAATAATACCCAATATTGTTGTGACTCTATTTGTAATGGCGCCACCTACTCTAACAACAGCAGACATTGCCAACATACTAGCAAACAAATTCAATGCAAACTTCATCCCAAAGATGACTATCTAAAGCTCACTTACAGCTGAAGCTCTTAGACCCCCATCATCACTAAAAAACAAGTAGTAAAAGTGCTCTCCAAGACTAAAAATACTTCATCCCCATGGGATCTGATATTATACTTTGCTGTTTAATATACAGTACTAAACAAGCCCTGGCAGAGTTACTTCCTAAACTCCTTAATCTGAGTTTAGCTACTGACTTTGTCCCTGAGATTTGACACACAACAATAATGATGCCACTCGAGAAAGGGGGCCCCAATACTGCCCTTGGGAATTACAGGTCCATCTGCTTGATGAGTCTTATTTGCAAAGCCGTGCAACATTTTACAACTGATAAACAGTGACATTAAAATGTCATCAGGCTAGACCCAGAGCAGTTTGGCTTTGTCAAGGGTAGATCCAGTCTAATAAATCTTGTCAACTTTTTTGAAAGCATATCACAAGCTTTTGTCAGCAGTCATGCTTTCCACATGGCATACCCTGACCTGACTAAGGCATTCTGCACCACCTTCCATGCTAGCATAGGTACTAAGCATAATGTATTACAAAGAGATCCCAATGTGGTAAGATGGATAGCAAAATGGCTAAAGGATACAATCCACTCAGTGCAGATAGCAGGCACTTCAAGAGTATGAATGTTTGGCATTTACTTTTTTAAATACTACTTTTTTTATAAGTCTTCTGTTCTGTTAACTTCTGGGAAGACCCTCAATTTCTTAGTTATTGATATTAATCCTTAATACTCCATATGCAACCTCACTCCCAAATTACAAACTTCTTTAGCTCTTTGCCAAGATAACCATCCACTCTCACTTCTTAACTTAACATTTAAGTTACTGCTTTCATTGTAGCTGCTTATGTCTCCAGTTCTCTAATATTGCCCTGTGCTTTTTCTTATATGCCAATAAACATATTTGCTTACTATATTTTTTCCAGGGAGGCTAGCAACTTTTCAAAGCGTATCTCAATGTGGAAAATATTCTTTTAAAAACCACACAACTGCTTCCTGTTTCTGTCATCTTCTCCACACCTCTGAACAATAAGTCCTCTCTGAATCCCTAACAAGTGAAGGGACGGTTGTTTTTAAATGGCTTCATAGCTTTGTGCCTTTATCAACAGTTTAAATTTAAATTGAGCATCTTCAAAATATTTTCTTAGGTCTGGCAATTTGAATCCATACATTATGTTACTAAAATCAACCTGCTTCATGATATCTTTATTTTTTTCACCTTCTAAATTAATGATTTTTTACTGTCTTCAGATATTTCAAAGGTGGACCACCAGGAAAAAAGCTTGGAGGATATAGAGCAATAAGGTCAACATAAAATAATTCAATGCTTGTACCCTTTGATCTAGTTCTAGTTTTAACATCTCCCATCTCATGACATCTGCCTTTATTCTATTCTAATGATTTACATATATCTTGATTATGGAGTTTTCAAATGTGAGACCAAGATATATCGCCAAATATTTAAACCTACCCTCCTTCTGAGCTTATATTCACTTGCTCATTCAGTAAAAATGCCCATGTCTTCTCTACAATAATTTTATAATCTAAAAACTTACCAAAATTTTGTAAAATCATAGATAGTGTATCCATAGTTCTCTTAGGGTCTTCCAAAATGACCAATATATCATCCATGTATAAGGCTATCTTGTGCTCTGTTCCCTCTATTTCATATCCTTCTACCTCCAGTCTTCTGATCATTTCCAACAATGGTTCCAAATACAGAGCAAATGGTGTATATCTGGGTGGGCAGTGGGTATCCATGTCTGGACCCCATTTTCACAATAACCCTGACTGAGTTTTAATTTCTGCAGTAGAGCCCTTGTAGACAGTAAATAATAACTTTACAGCTATGCTAAATACAGTTATTGTTCTGTTCATCTGCCTGTCATGCTCTATGATTGCAGCTGACCTCATTATGCTGTAAGATTTTGCCTGCCCCCCACAAATCATGTTTAGTCTTTAGTTACTATCCATGGGATTACTTTAGCCACTCTATTTGCCATTATTGCATTAAATCATTATCAACAACCGAACCATGTTTAACAAAGATACTTTAATAAATACATTGAAACTTTAATTGGTGTCCACTAAAAACTCTCCCTCTAGACAAAGCAGTAAAATATTTCATGGATACCTTTCTCAGTATTCTAAATCAATCAGCCCCAGCTAGACACAGAAGAGTCAGATCCAACACTTCCCCATGTCTATAAAAAAACATTAAATGGCTAATGCGCATCAGAGACAAAGCCTGGTACACATGGCTTGAAAATAAAACTCAGTCCAACCTTCAAGCATTTAAGGAACTCCATAACTGCTCCAAAAACTAATAAGAACTCAGTCAAAAAGTACTGCACCTCACTCAAACCACTTACTATCAGAATCCCAAAAGGTTTTAGGCCTTCATTCATAATCTGCTTAATCCAGGTTGCACTGAAATCACCATCTACCGCTAATCTAACTGACTCTCTTCCTAACCAATTCAACTTATACTTCATAGCGTCAATCTCTTTACTCATTAACAGGCAGCTATCATCTACTCCTCCTCTATTCCCTCAAAACCACCATCTCAAAACCCCTTTACTCCACCTCAACCCAGTCCCCACCTTCACCATCAAAAAGCTTCTCCCAAAACCTAAATTCTACTCATTGTAGGTAATCTACCAGCCAAATAGATTAGTGTGGCTGCTGTCTGTTTAGCCTACCCCATCCCAGTCTGAATTTACAGGTCTATACAAAAAAACAATGTATCCAATATCTGGAAGAAATCTCTAATCATCCTTCTACACAAGAGAGGAAATTCCATTAAATTCATTAATTATTGTCCCATAGTCATTCTCTCACCATTATCAAAAATACTGAAAAAATGTACCCAATCCCAACTCCTTAGGAATTTAACAGATAATTATCTCCTCCCTTCAGCCCAGCATGGCTTCAGACAACACCACAGTACTACTGCAGCTTTCCTTAGCTTCATCAACCAAATTAGTCTGAGCATGGACACAGGTAACCTTATCTCCTCAGTGTTCCAAGATCTATTCAAGGCATTTATAACCTTATCTCCTCAGTGTTCTTAGATCTATCCAAAGCATTTATAACCTTATCTTCTCAGTGTTCCAAGATCTGTCCAAGATATTTATAACCTTATCTCCTCAGTGTTCCGAGATCTATCCAAGGCATTTATAACCTTATCTCCTCAGTGTTCTGAGATCTATCCAAGGAGTTTATAACCTTATCTCCCCAGTGTTCTGAGATCTGTCCAAGGCATTTATAACCTTATCTCCTCAGTGTTCTGAGATCTATCCAAGGTGTTTATAACCTTATCTCCTCAGTGTTCCGAGATCTGTCCAAGGCATTTATAACCTTATCTCAGTGTTCTGAGATCTATCCAAGGCATTTATAACCTTATCTCCTCAGTGTTCTGAGATCTATCCAAGGCATTTATAACCTTATCTCCTCAGTTTTCCAAGATCTATCCAATGCATTTATAACCTTATCTCCTCAGTGTTCCAAGATCTGTCCAAGGCATTTATAACCTTATCTCCTCAGTGTTCTGAGATCTATCCAAGGCATTTATAACCTTATCTCCTCAGTGTTCCGAGATCTATCCAAGGCATTTATAACCTTATCTCCTCAGTGTTCTGTGATCTATCCAAGACATTTATAACCATATCTCCTTAGTGTTCTGAGATCTATCCAAGGCATTTAAGTATCATGTAAGATTCTTCCTCAAGGAATATCCTTAATAAGCCTGATATCCCCCTCTCTGTCTCCTGGTTTCAAACCTATCTATCTAATAGACTTTGGGCAAAAAGAACAATCAGTCTTCTTGCCCATTCAGTTGAGTCTCAAAAAGAGCAACTAACAAAACTCACCAAAATCTTGGTCTCTTTCATCTTAGCAATCCTTTCCTAACTAAAAACTACTAGGAATATAAATACCACTACCTTCATTCTCCCCTCACTATAATATGACTCTTCATCTATATCAATTCTCAACAAACTATCCTATCTAAACTCAAACAATGCTACAATAGAATAGCATGCTTTGCAGCAAAGCTCACTGCTAAATCTCTCCACTGTCTTGCCCTGCAGCACATACAATGGCAAGACTTTCAGTCTCATCTTTCTCTAACCCAAATGACCATTATCCAGAAAATCATCAACAAATCTAAAAAGTGCTCTGCAATACTAAATTTAGTATAACCCTACTCCCCTAACAGACCACTATGATCAATGGATAACGCACCGCTAACCATAGCCAAAACCCCTATCCCTATACTCCAACTATGTTCCTGAAATCTGAAATTCTATCTCAAAAGCCATTAGAGAAAAAAACTAACATTTAAAACCCTACTAAAACACTTTGTTAACTCACAGCTGTCCTCCTACACTATGCTAGGTTAGTAGCTACACCACAATCATGCCATCATTCCTCATTCCACCTTCTGGCAATTCAGCCCATAGCTCTCAGCATACCTTTTTTAAGAACTTCTCACCTTCTTTGCTCCTTTCTTTGCCCTGAAGAACAGCACTCCAAACAATACATAAATTGCATAGATTTCTCAGCTCTGTTTCCCCTCCACACTGTACCAATATAATATGAGTTACCAAAAACAACAACTTTGTGTAAATGTCTAATAAAACTATAATAGGTTTGTAGAGGCTAACTGCTAACTGCCCCCATTTTAAGCCTAGCCAATTATCCCCTGTGAGATTCAAACCCTGTACCTTGTGTTTGTAAGGCAAACACCTTAACCATTAGGCCACCCTCCCATGACTATTGTAGTGTATTTTTTTTGGTATTTGCATCTCCTGTTGTATAAATTACTGTAAATAGGAGATTTTCTTCTTCTATTGAACACATGTACTGTAAACTGGAGCTTTTCTTCTTGGACCTCCATTGAAAAGGGGATATTTTTCCAGCCCAGTTGGACTTTCTCAATAACAAATGCAATAAATAAGATAACTAAATATTTTATAATCATGGTTTAACATTTATATTGGTCTAGATGAGGCAGGAGAACTCCTGTTTCTCTCCTCTTTATCAATCATTACCATCACTACCTCTTTGCAAGTACTAGGTATCTGACCTGTGTCCAGACTCTGGTCACATAGTTTACCCAGTGACTCATATAGCATGTCTTTTCCCACCTTTCATAGTTCTGTAGGTATATCATCAGGACCGACTTATTTTCCCAGTGCTTGTTTCCCCACCACTTCTTACGTTCCTGAAACAATATGGGTTCTGTAACCCTATCTTCCTGAGCTCTCATCAATTTTGGGAACTCTACCCTATCTAAGAATCAATTAATTTCATGTTTACCCTTATTTGTCATTTCTTAAATTTTATAAAGTTCCCCAAAATGCAGCCTAAACGTCTCTAATATATCAGATGGACTTAATATCTTTTCTTTGTTATCTGCTGACAGAAAGTAACTGTTGCGCTGCTGGGCTTTTGCTGCCCTGCCTTTACTGCCATTATATGTTGATACCTGGGTAAATCATTAAAGAAATAATCCTTCATCCCTGCCCTTTAAAATTCACATTTTTGTCCAGTAACTACACTTTCATTCTGTTCAATTAGTGTTCTTTTATCTATTGCCTTACCTCTGTTTCAGAGACTCTACATATTCTTAACTCCCGTAGCCCATACAAGCCTATAGTGCCTTTTTGTATACTTCCAGTTAACACCCATTGCTTCTTATGGACTCCAGACCTTTTTTGGATCTAGCACCTTTAACAAAGTGACTTACCAGCTAATAATAGGCAGTATTAGAAAGGGCAAGGAGTTATTAACAGAATGACATAAAGATTGTTAATCGTATATGTCCTGCAGCAGAGAAATAAACCACTGTTTGTCACTTATTATTCATGTTTTCATAACTGAGAATGAGAGACAGTATAATATATTGTCAATGTCTATTTATATCATACTATACTGGAATATTTGTTAGTTGTTAATAATTATGAATAAACAATAATTCCATACGTACTTAATACTTAAAAAAACAAGTGACTCACAAACTATTGCATGGCATCAGTTGAAGCCTTAATTGTTCATTAAAAATTAATATTTGTACTTAAGTTGCACATTTTGAGAAATTTTCAGCATTATTTATATTGTTAATTATACAATGAAGCATATGTTTTCATATTTCTGTAAATATCGCAACTGTACACCCAGAAAGGAATTTCGGTACTCTTCCATTAACGGGGCAGCAGTCTTTCTGTTATTTGTACACATTGTCTGAACTATGATTATAAAAAGAGATGCAGACATACATACTTTGTGAAGAAAACATGCTTTATAACAGTTATTACTTTGTCAAGAAGACATCGTTTAGAACACTTATTGCTGTTCTTCTTGAAGCAGGATGTAGTTTTCCATTAAGGAGCCAGCAGCATACATATTTTAATGACATTTTTGTTATAATTCTAAAACTGAGATCCGTACATTGTGGTTATAAAAAGAGATGCAGACATACGTACTTTGTGAAGAAAATATCCTTTACAATAGTTATTACTTTGTCAAGAAAACACTGTTTAGAACACTTATTGCTGTTTTCCTTGAAGCAGGATGTAGTTTTCTGTTAAGGGGGCAGCAGAGCACATATTTTAATGGAATTTTTGGCATAATTGTGAAATTGAAATTCACGCATTGGCAATAATTGTAAATTTTCCTTTCTGTGATTGTTGCTGTTTGCCCTATTTTCTAAACATCCATAACTGTGTTTTTAAGTTAAGGTAGATAGACCACAAGCAGTGCATAAAACATCTGTTGCTTGTTAGTATTAGATTGGCTAGACAGCTGATTGGGATCATGGTGTGGGTGTATAGCAGCAACACAGCAAAATATGTACAGTTTGCTTTTCTGTTTTATGTGGTGGTACCTGCCCAATGACACCGCATTTTTATCTTCCCACAATTTCGTGGACCGGGACAGTGGTTGTCTTACCCAAACAGTCCAGTGTTTCGTGACAACTGCTCCATCAACGGAAAGACTGCTGCACCGTTAATGGCAAAGTACCAGAATTTCTTACTGTCACGTGAAACCTTATGTCTGGATAGCAGAAGTGTTTTAACAATATATGTCTAGGTTTTATAGTTTCCAAGATATGGTAATTTATTTGTGAAAGTTTAGATCAACATATAATACCTGGGTTTATATGCATTACACTATGTCTTTTATAACTGTAAAGAATACTTCTTACTGATAATATTACTATTTGTACAGTTTTAATATTTTTGTTCAGAAAATATTTACATTTGTTTATCCAAAAATGCTTTAGAAAGCAAGGATGTGTGTAGGATGCTAGAGGTTTGACATTCCACACTACACATGTGTTAATGAGGTAGTTAACTGTTAAGTGTTCTTTTTGTGTTATTCCAGTCCTCCCTTGAAAAGTCTCTGATCTTATTTGCAGTAGGACATTTCATTGTGCCCCAGTGACCCATCAGGTCATTCATATTTCCCTTGAATTCCTGAAGCTCTTCTCTCTGTAGACCCCTTATCCATGTCCTAAAGCTCTTCTGCTTTATATAATATCCTGGGAATTGCCAGTATCCCACCATTGTGTGCATGTCTTCCTTGTCTAGAAATATCTATACATAGTGGTGAGTTGTCAGATGGCATTGTCACCACAGTAAAATTATTCTGCTGACTTACATATATATATGTGTATATGTGTATATGTGTATAAATCCCCTATTCAGTCTTACGGTGATATGAATTCTTCCAGCCCAGAAGTAAATTTACATGTAATATTCTTTACAATGGCAATATCTGTCAGGCCCACTTTTGCTAAATATTTCCCAATATATTTCCCTAATTTTCTATTTTTTGTTTTTTTTTAAATTTTAATGGATGTCACAGCAATCCAGTCACCATTGCATATCAAAACTTCTTCATGAAAATACAATAGTGCTGTCATTACATCTCTAAACTTTTGGGCATTAAAACCTGGGGGTAAATATTGATAACAATAAAAGTTTAATCCAAGCTATAGTCCCTTTAACCACTAAAAATCTTCCTTCTGCGTCCTTTGACCGTACTTCTAATTGAAGGTGACAATTCTGCTCAACCAGTGCTGTTGCCACTCTCTTCCATCCATCCATCACTGCAGCTCCTCTATCCCAATTACCTCTAATCATTTGTTTAGGCTCATATATCTGCAAATGAGTCTCCTGTTGCAGACATATATTGGTCATAATCTAGCCACATATTTTGGGAAACCCTTCTTCCATTTCCATTCCACTGCTTATGTTAGATGCTGCTGTTATATTTCTTCTGTGATGTTTCCCATCTGCTTTCTGTTGAGCTATATGGACAGGTCAGTCTTCTCCACTTTTTTTACATTCCAGTTTTGGGAGATGGTTTTAGTATAAAAGTTAAAGTCTTCACTTCATGGACAGAAGGTACAGGGTTTGATTCTGGCTTTGGGTTATTAGCTAGGCTTAAAATGGACCTTCAGGGCAGTTAGCATATTATTCACTTATGAGCCTAATTCTACAACATTTTTATGGTTAAGTGGGATCATCCCTAGAATTAACAACCAAATCACAAATAACTTAAAATACAAGCGATATTTTTGGATATTCCCAACAAAATATTTTATTTACAAACCTATTCATATTTTTGGGTTCCAAGCAAAAATTGCCTGCACTAATTGATCAGTGTCTGTGACTGAAATGAATTATGTGCTGGAAGCAAGGAAGCTCCTGGACCATTAAATGTATTTTAATTTAAAAGTGCCAACATTTTTTGGACTGTCTCTCTTTTAATTTCTTCAGAAAACTCCATGCCTTACAATTAATTTTTGGTCTTTCCATCATGCCTTTACATCTTTCCTTCCTTTCTTCCATCCTTTTCTTGTATCTCAGCGTATTGATTAGACACTTGCTTCAAGTTTTCAGTGTCAGGCTGCCATATCTGACTCGGTCATGTTGGTTATTTTTGTCAAGCAAGTACTGTTTATTTATTTTTTCCCCTAGTGTTGAGCATATCTCCTTTCCCCATTTTTTAACAATAACTCATTTATTTTAGCATTCTCTTATCTGGTAAATCAAGGTTCACCTTCCAGTCTTACCATGTATGTGCCTCCTGTTCTTCAGTTCCTAATCTGTACACCTGCCCCTCCACTGAATATCAGAAAAGCACTTCTCCTCTGCAGCATTGAGGTCTCCTTGGAGCAGCATTTTAAAGAATATCTAGAAAACAGCAGGGTATACCAATTTAAACTTGAGATCCAGGCTCTTGCATATTTGTATTAAAATAATTAATTTATCCTTCTGTAGTCTGTTTGCTGAAAAGTCAATATCCATATGGACTCCAGTTTGATTAATTTTGAGATTAGATACAAGGAGCCAAAGTGTTGAAATACTCATTTCTTTCTGCTGGTATGATTGAAATTTGACCCATATTGATCTGGGCATCTTTTTAGTGAGGAATGCTGAAAGATATACTCAATGTGCTCTATGATCAGTACATTTATAGGCAGATCTGCCCATTTACTGATATTATCCAGCATAAAAGATTTGCAGTTGTTGCCCTCAAGTTTTTTCAGGATCAATATTAAGCAAGATTTTCCCTTCATGAGCAATCATGTAGCTCAATTCACTTCATTTTCATCTTCTCCTATGTGGATTCCAGTTCTAGGCACAATTCCTTTCAAAGGTTCATAGGTAGGTACTAGGCTATTGGCCCTAGGGCCTATACAAGCCTAGCCAAAAAGGTACCCTGGCTTTCGCCACCCAAGAAAATTATTTTTCTGTGCCCCTGTCAAGCAGAACCACAGAAGTGATCCCCGGGGTGAATTTCCTATTACCCATCCAATCATCAAGATTTTTCTTGGAGAGTGCTAATGAGGAGCTCTGTTTGACATAGATAGGTAGTCTGTTCCAAAGTATGGGAAGTCTCTGGGACAGGAATCTATTCCTCCAGCATGTTCTGTTTATTGTGGTGACAAGGTTTAGGTCGCTAGAGCATGTAGCTTGGAGGTGACAAGGTTTAGGTCCCTAGAGCATGTAGCTCGGAGGGATTGGGATTTCTTTAAGTGGAGCATGTCCAACAGCTCTGGGTTTGACATAGCTTTGTATGTTAGGCAGAGATCACCTCTGAGTAGGCGATATACAACGGAGTAAAGCTGGAGTTTTTTGAGACGGTCTGCGTAAGGCATCTGTTTGAGGCCAGTAATCCTCTTTGTGAGGTATTTTTGAGTCCTTTCCAGTTGTTGTAGATGCCTTGTGAGGTACATACCAAAAGGGGCATTGTACTCTATAATGGGTGTAATGAGTGATGAGTAGAGGGGAACAATGACCTCTTTTTTTCTGGATGAGAAACCTTTTGTGATGAGGTGTGCCACATAGAAGGATTTCCTGACCACTGTGATGATGTGATTATCAAAGGAGAGACTACTGTCCACCTGTGTCCCAAGGTCTCTTATCACACTTTTGGTGTTAAGTAGACTAATGCCTATGTGGTAGTTCATGGGTACAGAGTTTTTACCAAGGGGGATGACAATGCACTTTTTGGCATTGAGCTTGAGACCATGTCTTTGACACCAGGCATCTGTCTCAGTGAGGCCCTTTTGTAGGATGTCCACATCGTTAGGAGTTTCAATTATGGCTCCTAGTTTGCAGTCATCTGCGAATTTAGTTAGCCAAAGACCTTCTGTGTTAGCCTGTACTTCAGAGAAGTAGATACCAAACAGGAGAGGACCCAGGACTAAACCCTGTTGTACTCCACTTGTCACTGGTCTGAAGTCTGATTTGGAGTCTGCTACTTTCACAGTGTGGGTTCTGTTAGTAAGCCAGTTGGCAATCCATCTTGTGACATAGGGATTTATACCTAGTTTAGTGAGTTTATCTATAATTCCAGAGTGGGGGATGGTGTTGAAGACCTTGTTGAGATCTAGATAGGCTGTGTGAACCACCTTACCGTCATCTATGGCTTTGGTGACTACTTCAAAGAAGTCTATCAGGTTTAGGAGACATGATCTGCCTTTTACAAACCCAAACTGTGTGGGGTCCAGAGTTTGCAGATCTCCAGTGTCTTTGTTTATGAGTTCCATGATGATACGTTCCATGGCCTTGCAGACGAGGCTCGTCAGGCTAATGGGGCAGTAGTTCCCAGGGTCTGTTGTGGCTCCCCCTTTGTGGAGTGGGATAACTGTTGTGGTGCACCATTCAATGGGCACAAAGCCTGAGGTGAGGCTATGATTGAACATGGTACTTCGGTGGGGTGCCAGTTCATTCTGTAGTTCATGTAGAAGGCAGCCTGGGATGTTGTCAGGTCCCATGGATGCTGTGTTCTTGACTTTGGAGAGTGAGGTTTTTACCTGTGCAGCCATGATTACAGGAACTTTGCATTCTTCCGGTATAAAGATGGGCCCTTTAGGGGGTGAGAGGGGGGTAAAGTTAGCACTGAACCTATCTGCCAGGATGTTGGCAATATCAGTTGGTTCTGTATATTTAGTGTCATTGTGCTGTAACTCAGAGCAGATCTGATTGCTGCCATTGAGATCCTTGACATAGCTATAGAATGCTTTGTGGTTGTCTTTAGAATCAGTGGCAATTTTGTTTTCATAACTAGCTTTGGAAGATTTTATGAGGGATCTCAGCTTCTTACTTCTTACTGATCAGGGAGTTCCCCCAATCGTGGGATTTTACTCTTTTTTTGCAACTGTTTCTTTCTTCTGTTGTAGAGTTTGTTTATGGCAGAAGACCACCAGATTGGCTTCCTTTTTTTGGAGGATAGCATCTTGGTTCTGTTAGGGATAGCATGATCCATGCACTCGTGTAAGTGCTTATAAAGTGCATTTGTGTAGGATTCAGCAGTCGTACCTCTATTGTACATCTGCATGGGTGTTGTGAAGTTTGCCACTTCTGTCTTAAGAAGCGTGAAGTTGGCTTTGGAGAAATCTTTTACGGTTGTTTTCATAATGGAGGGTGGGAGTGGGATGTGGATGTCTAGGGTGATTATCTTGTGGTCGGATCTGACCAATGAGGAGCTGACCTCTGGTGTGGAACACCAGTCACCAATGTTGGTGATGACCAGGTCTAGGATATTGCTGCCCCTGGTGGGGGTGTGGATAAATTGATCCAAGGCATTGGAATTGATGATTTCCAGAAAACGTTGAGCAAAAGAGTTGGTACATGAGTAGTTTTCCCAGTTAATGGTAGGGTAGTTGAAATCACTCATTATTAGAGTGTTGGGTTGTACCTTAATATTTTCCAGTGTAACAAGAAAAGAGGAGTGGGAATCCTGGGGCATGGTGGGGGGTCTGTAGCAAGCTACAATCTGGATTGCGGTTTTGCCCAGAGTTAGTTGAACTTGGATAATCTCAGATGCATTATGCTGAGCAACTAGCTTGGAGGTGTGGATATCCTTAATGAATATGGAC
Organism: Protopterus annectens; assembly: GCF_019279795.1. Classification (NCBI taxonomy): domain Eukaryota; kingdom Metazoa; phylum Chordata; order Ceratodontiformes; family Protopteridae; genus Protopterus; species Protopterus annectens. The sequence goes on along the minus strand of NC_056745.1, from coordinate 657,719,654 downwards.
ACGCCTCCACGTTTAGTGTTTTGGTCCGGGTTTGGTGGCCGAAAGGTGTGGTATGAATTATAGCCTGGTAATGCAGGGGTGCTCTCTAGAGCTTTGAACCAGGTCTCTGTCACTGCACAGATGTCAATGTTCTCCATTTTAAGGAGTGCCTCGTGAGTGCATTTTGAGGTTTAGACTTCTAGCATTGAGTAGCATTACCCTCAGATTTTGCTTGCTTGTACCTGTTACAGTGGTGAATTTGTCATTTGAACCTTGCCTAAAAAAGGCACTATAGGGGTGGCAAGAGCCTTTGCCAGTATCCGGAATCCCAAGGGCGACAGGTGCAGGCCATCTCTGGCAAAGCAGTGTGGTCTGTCGATCATGTCATCCCAGGCAGACAGATACTGGATTCCCTTAGAATGACACCAGAAGCTTAGCCAATTGTTAAAGTCAATCATTTTGTCCTTGCACTGTGGTGTCATTCTAGGTGATGCCAGGATGCTACTCAGGGCTAGGGTCATACCTGCCTGGGCTACAAGATTGGGGAGCTCCTCCATGTCTCTTTTCATGTAGTCCAGGGAGGTACATCTCAGGTCATTCACACCAACATGGACAATGACAGAGACATATTTGTACTTGTTGTGGAGTGACCTGAGTGCGTGTGTTATGTGGCGGATCCTGGCACCTGACAGGCAGCTGACAGTAACTTTTTCCTTGTTTAGCCTGGTGAGTGGAACATCAGTGTGCCTGACTATAGAGTCACCTATGGCTAGAGTGTTGGGTACGTTATGTCTTATGGGCTGTAGTTGAGTGGCACACTGAGTATGTGGGCTATGTGTCATTTAGGTTGTGTTGGGGGGTGGAGGCTGCTTGCATTTCTGCTTTGGAGATCTCTGTTGTTTGGGCAGATTTGTACTGAGAGCCTCTGCTAATGTAGGTGTGTGTTTTGTGCTTCTCTGTGTGTGTTTTGGTGGTGTAGGTTTTGAGGGACTATGTGATGAGTGTGGTGCGGTGCAAGTGTTTACCTTCTCCTCTTGACTGTCTAGGCCAGTCTTTGGTGAAGAGAGCTTTGCTTCCAGTTTGGCTATATAAGTGCATCTCTCACAGGTCATAGTGTTGGGTGGGAGGAGGAGAGGGCTGTCTATGTACATGAGGCAATTGCTGCATTGTCCCAAGATGCCCAGATTCATCAGGTAGACAGGAGAAAACTCCAGGAGCTGACCTTTAGACATGCCTGAATAAGTGCTTATTTATTAAATATTAAAAACTGTTTTCCTCTAGACAAGTGAGGAAAGTTGAGTGCTGTATTAATTTGTAACTTATTTATTGCTTACAATGAGTTCTGAACAAATGCTGAGCTCAAAGAAACAGATGAGTGCTAAAACTAAAAAGCTGGCTAGTTGCAAGGGAAATTTTGAAGAACAGACTTTATAGCGCCAGGAATAGTTTAACCCCAGTTAAGTGGGGGGGGGGCTTAGGTGCTCACAAACAGTCTTGGACACAGCAAATCCGTATCCGGACAAGACCTGCCACAGGAAAGGGGGGAAGCAAGCTTAGAATTTTTTTCCCCAGTAAAGTGGAAATGGAGAAAGCTGGAACAGAAGTTAATTCAACGTTAAGAATCTGAGTGGGTTGGCCTTCACAAATGTTCTCTATTAGCTTGAGTGAACTAATGACACTAGACTGGGAGGATGTCACAGATCAAATATACAGTATGGGCGGACAACTGCAAAGCCACCAAATATAAGAAAACACAACACTAGGAAGGGTGGGTAGGAAAAATTACAGTTCCTAGCTGTAGCCACTAAATGAAAGTTTTAAACAGATCAAGGAGCAGACTCGAGAATGCTTTTAACTGTAAACAGATAATTATCAAAAATGCACAGAAAAGCTCGGATAGAGCACTCACAAACAGAAAATACAACTCTCAGTATGAAAAAGCAGTCTGCAGTTAAGTATTGTTAAAACAGTATAAAACAGTACATAAATGCAGTGAAACAATAAAAAAGCTTTATAACAGTGCACAATGTAGTGTATAGCACAATTATAAGCATTTCAGAAGTGCAGTTCAGTGAAATTAGTGTAAGAAATAACTTATCCTGCTCTTGGAATCTTAAGGAATTTCACTTATACAGTGCAATCCAGAGCCTGAGCAATACAAGCAGAACCTTTAAAAGACACAGGGCTTATATAGCAGTAAGAATGGAAGAGTTGGAAGATCAGATTACTACTCAGCCCCTGCTATTACCCAATCACTCGTACTACAGAGGGTCAGGAGGCCTTGTTACTCTCAATAATAATGAAGATAATCAGCAGAAAATGGCTGCCAGAAACACAGGAAACTCAAACAAAACTATCAGCCTAGGCAACAGGCCTCTATCAAGATTATGCCACCTGAGCAGAAGACAGAAATCTCACTTTAAAAGCATAGAAAGAACACCCACAAAGAGAAAATACAAGTCTCAGTATGAAAAAGCAGTTTACAATTTAGTAATTAAATAAAAAATACAATTACAGTAATGCACACTATTACAGTTCCTAGCTGTAGCCACTAAATGAAAGTTTTAAACAGATCAAGGAGCAGACTCGCGAATGTTTTTAACTGTAAACAGACAATTATCAAAAATGCACAGAAAAGCTCGGATAGAGCACTCACAAACAGAAAATACAACTCTCAGTATGAAAAAGCAGTTTACAGTTAAGTATTGTTAAAACAGTATAAAACAGTACATGAATGCAGTGAAACAATAAAAAAAGACTATACTATTTTGGAGATCTAATGTGGCAGCAACTGAATAAGCACTCTGTGTTGATCCAGCTCCCACCTTAGGCCAATAAAACCTTCAAAAGCTCTATCCGAGCTTTGCTGTGCATTTTTCACCCAACCAATGATTTTTGGAGGCATGTAATTTCATCTGTATGCCGGTTAAGGGCTTCTTTTATTTCACTTTTTTCTATTGTTTGAAGCAATGTACTCTGTCAACCAATAATCGTAATAAAACATCACTGTAGATTGGATTTATTTCCACCACCAGTGTGCAGTCCAAAGCTTCTCCTGGGGGGTTGTCACTTCCTGCATGTGTGCTGAGTTGTGACACACAGTCTGAGAGTTCACCTTCTTTCAGTGAGCTTTTTAATTGCCTTCTTTGATTTTTTTCTGGGCTTATAGTTAGTATTTTTCTTTTGTGCTCTTATAAGCTAAATCTTATGGCAGCTAAAGGATGTATCAGATAGTACTTGGCTTTAGAAAGGTTTTATTGACCTAAGGTGGGAGCTGGATCAACACAGAGTACGTATTCAGTTGCTGTCACATTATATCTCCAAAATAGTGTAGTCTTTTCTGGGTTTATTATACTTTGCTGTACTGCTTAAATATTTCAGTGAAAAACTTACTGCAACAGGTTGTTATGGACAGTAGTGACTAGCTTGTTTTCAATAAATTTCAGAAAGAATGATAGTCTAGTTTCAGAGCTCTCTCTTTTATTACTAAATTAGGATAAAAAATATACTGACTCACTTTCACCATAAAATATTTATAAATACATGAATAATAGTAGTTTGATTTAAACAAAAGAACATGCTGAACCTGTTTCCATTTGCAATGAGGCAGATACTATGAAAAATCATATCACAGGTCATTAAATAAACCCTCATCTGTACATAAAAGAAAATTTAAATGCACTATATTTTTCTCTTTATAGATTTAATAATTCACAAAGAGACAAAAAATATTTCAGGGTGATATCAGGCATCTTACAGATGCTAAAACCTTTGCACAAAGAGTAAAGAGACAAAGTCATCCTGTTCATAACAGAGTACTCCTTACACACACTGATCTCTACTTTAGACAGAATTATTTCAGTCTCTTAGTATTTATTTTAAAATTCACTCTGAAATCAAAATATCAGTCATGCCTCCAAAGATACTGCCTACATCAGCTGTACTCCAAAATAATTTACAAAACAGTTTCTGAGGATCTAAGAAATAAATATCGATTATAACACAGTTTGCTCACAATATATCACAGAGGATTTATTAAGGAAACCACTCCGAGGAGGAAGATCTCATTAGCAGCATTCTAGGTGTGTGATCTTTGCATCAGGATCCAACTCTTCTTTTGCTAACAGACTTATGGACTTCAGTTTAACAAACTTCAAAAGATTAAAAATATCTAGCTCAAGATTTCATTAATAAGATTTAGATGAGCTTTACAGTAAAGTCAGCAAAAGCCACAAGAGATACTGCATCACAAATTTTGTAGGTTTCTTAAACCAGCCTTCATGAAAATTCAGAAAACATGTTGATACTTTACTGTCTTGAAGATTTTCTAGAACTTTATTAGCAAGAAAAGTATTACTAGGTTGCTTTTCCCATGTGATTTCCCATATAAGTCCTTGATAATGAATTTCAAAAAACAAAACAAAACCAACCAACCAACCAACCAACCTACCAAACAAACAAACAAAAAATAGCCATTCTCTAACTCAACCCACTGAAATGTGAAATTCTGTTCATAAGAAGAAATTCATCAAACCTTGCCCAAACATTTCAAAGTCAATTCTTCATTTCTGTCTTTTTACAGCTACTTTATGTGTCTAGTGGTACACATATGTCAGTTTACAGCCTGGCCTCATACCTTTCAACTGTCCAGATTTCTGCAGAATGTCCAGATATTTGCTTCATATTTTTGGTCTGTTTCTCATAAAATTTGTGGTTTTCCAAAAAATCTCTGAGGACTGAAGTCATTAAGTAATTACATACATGTAAGTTTCAGACTTCATATCCTTCACAAATCCTATTATTCTAGCAATTTTCTAAGTTTATAAGAGCAATATTTTAAATCTATTCCTATTTTAGGGCTATGTCCCCCATTAATTTAGGCTTTGTCCATGTTTCTTGCACTAACAGGTTAAGTGGTATGGATGACCATAAAACCATGAATGGTACAAAAGCCAGTGCACCATAACTGACAAGCAGTGTAGCGATGACATGTTGAAATATAAACAGCCCATTTTTAGTAACAAAGCATTGACCTACTTTAACCACAGTTTAACAGAATTATTAAGCAACATTTTATTTTTCTTTTCTTTTCTCAATTTGTCTAGAGTCAAACATAATTGCTGTCAGTGCTGAGAATTAAAAGTGCAATATTCATTATTGCACAGATAAGAACATTTTGACTGGCACATAACTTGAACAAATTTCAAAAACTTAGTGTGTGTCTATATATGTGTGTTGTATGTGTGTTTGTATTTTTTATATACACACACACACACACACACACACACACACACACACACACACACACACACACACACTTACACACACACACACACATATATATATATATATATATATATGTATAGGCAGTTGTTTCATCTGTTTATGATCGACAAAATAGCTGGTCGATAGCTGTTCAAGGTCGAAGAGGGATGGAGAATATGCCCTTACTTCTACATATATAATTAGCAGGGGGGGGGGGTGTGGGTGTGATGGGGCTTGCCCTTTTGCTAAAAAGCAAACTTTTATTTGTTTGCTTTATTTTTGCATGTGCAGAGGCTATTTCTCAGTGCATTCATAGTTGCTTGTTAACCTATGTGGTTTCGATGTAAAGCTGTCGATATTCAGTATGATGATGATGGGCGTATTCAATGTATATGAATACACCCATATGTGTATGAGTGTGTGTGTCTCTCTCTGTATGCCTCAGCGGAGGGAGGTGTTACTCTGAGGTATTATATCCTTGGACTTAAGATTCCCTAGAGCCACTCTTTCAGTCTCACTGTTACAATGACCTTGGTGAAGAAATACTTGACATTACAGCAAATAAGTGTGGCCATTGTAAGCAGTGCTCCTATATTAACAATGCTGATAAAGGGCATGTAATTCATTTGCTGAGAAAACTGAGAAAAAAGGGAAAATACAATGATGTTGTCCTGTTCGATTCTCAGCTAAAGCATCTTCTGTGCGGAGACATGCATGAATGGGCATACCTTCATTGAAGGTTTCTGCGTCAGAGCTGGCAACTCGGTACGTAAAAATCTACTGCCAATCATTAGCAGACCGGAGTTCCGCTGTGGTGACCCCTAACCGGGAAAACCCGAAAGATACAACAACAATTGTGCTACAAATGGGGTAGTCTGTTTGGTTTGCTGTGAAATTTGCCAAACATTTTATATCGGCAAGACAGAAAATTCTTGCAGAAAAGGATATACTAACACAACTATAGTATTAGAAAGAGGGATGACAAATGTGCCTTACAGTGGCACAATGGAGTATGAAAAGCTTTTTCTTCTTTATTTTTAGTGATGTAGAAGGTTGAAATAACGATATGTGGTAGGGATTGGAAGTACACCCTTGAGCATCGTGAAGTATTATGACAATTGAGAGCTAACACCACCACCTCCCCAGGGTTTAATGATATTATCTCCTTGATGAGTGTCTTAAAAATAGGGCCTTAACATCTTCAATAATGAAGACAGTTTGTTATATAGTTTTTCTGCTTTCCCACTGTTCATTTGCTTATCTATTACATACAGCTTCTGTGGCATTTTCTTCATTCAGCAGTATGAACAACAGTGGGCTCAGAGCTGAAACCTGGTGTACAGCCACTCCCACTGGGAACCCCTCTGTGAGGCTGAACACTGTTCATACCTGAGTCATTGGGTCCTTGTACACAGCCTGCACTAATTCTGCCAATGTTTCTGGGACTTCAAGCCACTGCAATACTGCCCAGATCAGCTTTTTTGGGACCTTGTCGTATTCTTTCTCCAAGTCTAGGAATGGCCATTTGGACTGTCTCACCATCTCTAGCTTCTTCTCATGCATCCGTCTCACTGTAAACATGGGTCAGTTGTGCTACATCCTGATCTGAATCTGAAATGCTCATCTCCCATCTTACATTCTACTACTCTGTGTATCCATTTATCAGTCACGCTCTCCAGAACTTTCATGCAGTGTGATAGGAGTTTGATGCCTCTGTACTGCCCACAGTTGTGGATGTCCCCTTTGTTGTACATTGGGATGAGTATGCTTATTCTCCAGTCATCTGAGATATGCCTTTCTCTCCACACTGCTATTAGTACCCTAAGGAGCCATTTCTTCCCTATCTCACCCAGCATCTTTATCATATCTGCTGCGACCTCATCTGAGCCTGCTGCTTTCCCTGACTTCATTTTCCTTAGTGCTGTTCTTACTTCTTCTAGGGTGGGCTACTCTTCTCTCATTGTTGTCTGTTTCTGGGCACTCCAGCTTCTGTGGGGTTTTCTTCATTCATCTGCCTTTGATGTCCTGTGGACTGGTGAGCAGGTTGCTGCTAGCATCCCTAATGAAGGGTGTCTGACTATCTTCTTTATCTTTCTGTCTTTGCCTTGCAACCTGATATAGTTTATTTGTGCCATGTACTGAGTCACTTTCCAAAAGTTGGTAGAGTGTCTCCATTGCACCATTCTTTGCTATTGCAGCTTCTTTGTTAGCCAGCCAGTAGTCCTTCCTAGTCTGGTCAGTCTTTTATATTTCCCACTTCTTCCTGCACTCCTTCTTTCTTTTGATAACTTCCGTAACTTCTGCATTCCACCACCAGCTTTCCTTATGTACCTTATTTCCGTACCTGGCTCGGCCACATATCTTTTCTATCATCCTAACACATGCTGTTTTTAGGCACTGCCATTCTTGCTCAACTCCACCTATTTCCTCCTCTTCTTGGGGTGCTGGAGCCCTGAGTAATTCCTTGAACTGTTCTACTTTCTCTCCAGTCAACTTCCAGGTCTTCAGCCTGGTCTCTTTTGTCCTTAGAGCCTTCTCTGACCATTACTTGCAGCTGATTGTGGCAACTAGTGGTTATGCTGTGAGCTGACTGTTTCACTGGGAATGACTTTGCAATCATGGATTCTACCCCAGTGCCTTTTCCTTACTAAGAGGAAGTCTACCTGAGTTGTATGTTGGCTACTCTTCTATGTGCTCTTGTGACTGTTTCACTTTTTGAACCATGTGTTGGCTAATATCAATCCATTTGCCAGACATAAGTCTAGAATGGCTTCTCTTTCTTTATTCCTGTTGCCCCACCCATGTGGACCCAGGCAGTCCTCATATCCTGTTCTGTCTGTCCTGATATGTGCATTCAAGTCACCCATTATCGACACCAATTCATGTTGTCCTGGTCCTGCAACTGCTGTCTGAATGCACTCTTTTCCGCACTATCACAACCCTGCTGTGGGGCATAGGTTGAGATTATGAATACTGCCCTATCATTACACTAGAGGCTGATTGCCATGAGTCTGTCATTAATTCTGATGATATCCCTTACTGCCTTCTGAAGCCTCTCTCACCACAGTTCCTACACCATTTCTAGCCTGTCCCCCTCCTAAGTAGTAGAGTCTGGATACTAAGCCAAGTGGCTTTGCTGCACTGCCCTTTCATCTCTTGGATATAGAGGATATAGAGGATGTCCAGCTTACTCTGTATCATCATGTCATCCACTTCTAAGTTGCATCCTGTCAGTGAACCTACATTAAGCGTAGCAATTCTCAGTTCGTGTTTGGCAGGTTGGTTGGTTTTATGTCCAGCTTTCGCTCAACAGAGCTATCCCAGGTAACCCTGGCCGGGCAACTAGACACCAGCTGGCCAGTCAGTAGCTTATTGACCCAAGGCTGCTGGACTTTTTTATGGCGGGTGTTTGTTGCTTTCTAAGTCAATGAATTATTTCAATAAATTTAACACAGCTTCCAGATTTGAGATAGCAGGTGTTTTCCATAACCTAATTACAGGTTTTATGTAAGCACTGCGTATGTCACTTGAAGTGCATGACTGGTAATGTCCTCCTGTTGAATAAAGTCAATCAAAAACATATGACACATTAATGCTATACTTATATGCAGCAATGCTTGCAAGAAATCCTGCAAATCATTTTAAACTTATTCAACTCAGCACTTGACTAAAAAACATGAAACCAGTTACTTTGAGTCACTGTGTTATAACTCCAGCAATAAGATGAAACAATTGCAAACATTTTATTAAACCTTATCAGAGAATTAAAATACTGGTGAAGACACCACCAGGAAAAAAATCAGAATCATCTAGAATACTGTCAAATGTATGCTCACAGAGTTAAAACAAATATCCACAGGCCATCTAAATAAAGCCAATATATCTGCCATACTTCTATCTACAAAAAGATACTCTTGCATTTCATATTCTACCAATAACAAAATTATGTTTCAACAAAGAAAATAAATGAATGTGTGCACAAACGTCATACGCCCCAAGAATAACTCAACTACAGCAATTTGAGTATTGTTTGTATACATATATATATATATATATATATATATATATATATATATATATATATATATATATTTTTTTTTTACATGTTGTGGGCAGCAGAACAGACTCTACATGGTGCCCTATAGGGGAACAGTTGTAGACACCAGTTGCATTGGGCATTTACTGTGGTTCACAGTATCAGTAGGTGGCACAAAGCAACTATATCAGGTTGCAAGACAATGACAGTAAAAAAAAGTGTCAGGCACCCTTCATAAGGGATGGCAGCGACAGCTTGATCACCAGTCCACAAGACATCAAAGGCACATAAAAGGAGTACTTTCAGCAGCTTCTGAATGAAGAAAACCTCACAGAAGCTGTACTGCTCCAGACACAGCTTATGATGAGAGAAAAAGAGGGGGTCCCTCATACAAGAAGTAAGAAGAGCACTATGGCTCCTGAGGGTACTAATAGCAGTGTGGAGAGAAATGCATATCTCAGATGACTGGAGAATAAGCAAACTCATGCCAGTGTATAAGAACAAAGGGGACATCAACAACTGTGGGCAGTATGGAGGCATCAAACTCCTGTTACATTGCATGAAAGTTTTGAAGAGGGTGATTAATAAATGGATACGTAGAGTAGTAGAAAGTAAGATGGGAGCTGAGCAGTTCAGATTCAGATTATGGTGCAGCACAACTGACCCATTGTTTGCAGTGAAACAGATAGTTGGAAGAAACTAGAGATGAGGAAAGACTCCAACTTGGCATTCCTAGACTTGGAGAAAGCATATGACAAGGTCCCAAGAAAGCTAATTTGGGCAGTCCTGCAGTGGTTCAAAGTCCCATAAATATTTGTAGAATTAGTTCAGGGTTTGTACAAGGACACAATGGCTCAAATACTAATAGTGTTTGCTTTCACAGAGGGGTTCCCAATGGGAGTGGGTGTGCATTAGGGTCCAGCTCTGAGCCCGCTACCGTTCATACTTGTGATGTACTACATTAGCAAACAGGCCAGAACAGATCAACAAAGTTGATGTATGCAGATGATGTGTCATTACAGGCAGACTCTGAGCAAGAATTTCAGTGAAGGACAGGGCAATGGAATACAAAACTGAAGGCACATGGGATAAAACTGAGTACAGATAGGACAGTAGTAATGGCAGCAAATTGTGAAAATCAAAAGAAGTTGAGAATTGAGATACAAAGGAAATTAGTGGAACAGGTTAATAGCATCAAGTATCTGGGAGGGGTGGTTGACAAGAAGGGAAGTCTGAATGAAGAGGTCAAAGCTAGGATAAGAGGGGCTGCAGCCAAATGGCATAGAGTGTCAGGTGTAGTCTATAACAGAAGAATGCCAAAGAAGCTGAAAATAAAGGTGTACAAAACAGTGGTGTGACCAGTACTACTGCATGGTACAGAAACCTGGGCATTAAAGGTAGAGCAGTTGAGGAAGCTAAAAGTGATGGAAATGAAGTGCAGAGACAGGTGGCAGGATGCACACTGTAGGACAGATGAAGAAATGCGGACATAAGACCAGACATCAAAGCAGCTCCAATTGCGGAAACATTCAAGGACAACAGATTACGGTGGTTTGGGTACATGTGCAGTAAAGCAGAAAACAATCTTGTGAAGAATATATGGGACAGATAGGAAGAAGGCAAGTGGAAATGAGGACATCCAGCCAAGATGTGGATGGATTGTGTGAGAGAACCTGCGACAGTTAGGCATGAGTATCGAAGAAGGTAGGAGTATGGCATTGAATCAAGAGAGATGACGACAGTTAACATGACACCCCCATCCCATCTAGAAAATGGGATAAAGGGGGTTGATGATGATCCTGATTTTATATATATAATATTACAATATCTTAAGGTAGGACAAATGTGAACTCATTTAAAAAATCTCTAATCTGTAAAATATCTCTTATTAATTGCAAATCATAAACCAAAGTATGATTGTCTAACTAATTTAAGAAAAACTGGTCTGAATCTAAAACTAATAAAAGCTTCAAAAACATAACACACGAAACATGAACAACAATCAAATTCCTACACTCTTAACTTATGCAAAGTACTAGAAAGTAGAATAAACCTAACACTCATCCAATTAACTGAATATGATATGAGATCTTCCAATGAATGGATCTCAAACCCATTTGTGGCACCACTGACTTGTATCACAGCATTGTCTGGCAATGTGTTTGGTTAAGAATTACAATCACAGTTACGGATAAGGTTCTGCAAATGTGCAGCATTCAATGACCATTAGAGTCTTACACAGCTTCCAAATCACTAGCATTTTTTGAGAGCATAGATTGCAAATTTAATCCATAATTTATAAGGCCCCTCATTCTGGGTTTAACCCGTGCATATGTCCTTTGTCCTCTTTCAATCTTTACTTCTTTTAATAGAGGTCCAGGGCATTCAGAGTTTGAATATATACTGCTTGCCATTTGCTCCCTCTAATTTCTTATGAAGACCACTGGAATGTAATTTTTCTTATGAAAATGGTTCTCATGGTCAACTAATTAGTTGTCATCTATTCTAGATTTGGAGTGAATTTCCCTAGCTCATGTATTTCTTTTTCCAAAACTTGTAATGAGTTGGAATGAACCAACAGCATTTATTCAATTTATTTCTGTTTGTGATTTACTGAACAAAAATATTCATAAGCTCTAGAGTCTATAATTTGAATTCATGCCTTCATTTTTTGCAGTTCTAAGTAAATTAATGAATTAGAGAGTTATTAAATTCTATCTGGCTCTTCAAGGAACTGTTGAGCTGCAAAGATGTCCTCTTTCTACTTAGTTGATACTTTTAAGGCTTGTAAGGTAAAGAATTTTAACTAACTTTATCTTTCTAGTAAACCTTTGACTACCATATAAGATTTAATGCTAACTCTGGAGTCTAGAACAAAATAGAAAGCATTGAATTAACGGAGGTATGGTTTTCCATTCTATTCTTACACTTGATTCGTGCTGGTTTTTTTTTTTTTTTTTGAGAAAGTCTGCAGTACTCAAGATATTCAGATATCATAGTTCCTAATGATTTTTTTAGATTGTATTTTTTTTAATTTTCCTGTGCTTCCTCCCACACTTTTACAGATTCCTTGTTTTTTTTTTTGGGGGGGGGTCACCTGTCACAAGTTCTTCATTAATTGTATTAACTACTTTCAAATTCTTGCATATGAGATAAAGTGAAAGATTGTAGCTCTGAATGTAAATAAAATCATTCAGCTAATTAAAACTGCAAATATTTTTAAGTTTATTCAATTTATATTCCTACACACCACCTGCAGTCATAAACACATTTAAGCAGGGCAAGCAAATCCCTTCTTAAAAATACACACCATGCTGAACAATATTTCACTAACTCTTTAAAGTGCAAATCATCTAATCTAGTTGCTATTCACTGTTACATCAGAAATGTTTTACACATTTTCTGATTATGATAGTAGAGGTCTCTTATTAAAATAATAGCTAACAAGCTTAACATTCACAACTGGTCACATACATTCAAACTCATCTGCATCTGTTTTAGTTGAAGATTTCAGAATTAATTTATTATGAGATATGGACTAATCAAACTTTAAAGGCCAGATTCTTAAAGGTTACTACGTGTACACTTAGTGTAACCTTTCTGAGTGACTGGACAGCAAAAACATAGTGATAGGGCTGTTCTTGAATTCAGAAACTGCTTACAAAGTGTATGCATAGTGTACACTTTGTGATAACTATTTGAATCCAGCCTTAACAAAGTTCAGTATCATACAGATCACTTTGTTCATCTACATAACTTTTCAAAAAACAACTGACCTGATTGATTACTGAAGTTCCCAAATACTACAGAATTTTTATTTACTTATTCATTTGTTTACCAAGTAAATGAACTGGTTCATGTACACAAACTGTTTCTGGCCATGATCTGGGCCAGGTTATGAAAACTTTACACATGTGAAACACTTAATATATGAACAGTAGTCAAAAGGTTTCTCTATCACTGGTAGCTAATGAAAAAGAATATAAAAAAACAATGTTGAATAAATACATGCCAATGTACATGACCAGCTTAACAATTTTAAAGGTATTACTTGTATAATGATAGTTTAGACAATGGAAACGTTGACTTCCTAGTATATATGTCTGGAGGTTGCTTCTTTGGGCACGCAAATATTATTTAAAAAAAAAAAAAAAAAACAGAAACAGCATCCCCACATCCCTTCTAATTTGATATACTAACTCGAGCTCACACATTCCCTGGGGAAAGGAAATATTCCCCTACCCAGGACTGTTGATCTTGCACAACTGTTGACCATCTGTATAGTCAGCCAAATGTGGTCAGTTAAGCAGGTATCAAACAAAGCAATGGAAGCTGTGTATGTGTGTGTGTGTGTGTGTGTGTGTGTGTGTGTGTGTGTGTATATATATATATATATATATATATATATATATATATATATACACACACACACACATATATATATATATATATATATATAAAAACATAGAGAGTGTATATATATATATATATATATATATATATATATATATATATATATATATATATATATATATATATATATATATACACACACACACACACACACACACACACACACACACACACACACACACACACACACACACACACACACACACACACACACACTATATCTTGACATATTTCATCTAGTATATCTATTAGCCCAGCATACACCACACCAGAAGAGTGGATTATTATATTAATCTTGGACCATTATTTAAGATAATTTACTTTACTTTTTCTAAAATATTGGCATTTAATATAATCTGCTACTGCCCTTCCTGTCTGGTATTCTGCGGTGTTCTGATGTATTGCGCTTCTCGCGGTACTCATGGTACATCAGAGGCTGGCGAGCAAAACAAATGAAGCAAAAATGATTTCCGTTTGTTTTTACTGTTTAGCTTTTAGCAATGGGTTTTAACATAGTGAGAGACTATAACACAAATAAGCTGTGATTGCTCTCTTCGCTCTTTAAAGCTGTCACCGTATGTCCAGAATAAATTACGATATAAGCAGGACAGCTAAAACACAATCTTCCTAGATCTTAGATACTTTACACACTGTGTTGTTATGTTAATATGTTTAACATAAGCGAAAAAACTTTAACTTAACACGGAGATCTCTTTTGCGCTTTAACCTGTCGCTATATGTTAAACTCTTTTAACTTTTGAGACAGTATTTTATACTAACGAGGCGAAGTCGGCGACCCGGGGACCTTCCCCGTTAATATCGGATTAGTATATAACGGCACTGGTTGGCTGGTTGGCCTGGCCAAGGCACGCTTTTAGAGGAATTTGCATAATTTACAGTAAACTGTTGTAATATACATAGAGCACATTTGTATGAATACTGTGCTAGTGTGAGATATAAGCAATGGCTGGCATAAACTCTATTTGCAAATGTTTAGTAGTTAGACATTTGTAGGAGAAAAAGAGATTTCTCTGCTATGACTATGGCAAGTTTGTGCCTAATTTATTGCATTCCAATTTAGGTTCTTAACTGACATGGAGAATATCTGGTAAATAGTAGGGAATTTAGTGTGGGGCCAGTAATGGTCACTGAGAGTTTTAGGTAGGGGAGAACTGAAAAGAAAGTGATCTGGCCTCCGTTGACAAATATTTGTCATTCTGTGTGGATATACCTTGTTCATGAGGATGTGATAAATGAATAAAGTGTAAGGCCTTGTTTTCTACTCTTTGTTTCACAGAGGTTTTGTGAGTTGAGCTATGTGAAATTAAGGGAAGAGCAGATTCAAGTCTTTTCAGGACATTAAGGTTATAGATTTTCTGGAATTTGTGGTTCTTTAGTTTGTTAGCACATAGAGAGCTGTAAGGGTGTTGCATTTAGACCTGAAACTATGATGTTTGTTAGTAGGAGTGTCATATTGATGCAGGTACTTTAGAATGTGGTTGTATAGGATTCTCTCAATATTTTAGCAACAGGACAGGCATTTTTAATGGGCCTATAGTCATTACTATTTCTGGGATTGCTTATTTTTGAATATGGCATTATGAGTGAGTGCTTAAACCTTTGTGGTACAGTCTTAGTAAAGAGCATGAGAATGACGTGGGTTACATGTCTATCAAGCATTTCATGTCTTATATGCAGAATTTTGGGATGTAGAGTGTGAAAGTCTCATGGTATTATCTAATAGTTTCTTGACAGTAGATGCAGTGATATTTCTAAAAGGTGAATGTGTGTTGGTCAGATATTTGTACAGATGTACACTTAGGATGTTGGTGTCCATGATGAACAGGGTGTGGAAGTTGGGGGAAGGTTATATCTTTTAGAGCATTAATATAATTGAGAATATGATTGGACTTGGGAAATTTTATTTTAATATCTGTCTATCTGATGTTCCAGAACAGATTTCATTGCTGAAGTTTTCTGTAGTAGATAACCTTTACTGAATTAGTATTAATTTTGGTGATTTTTTTTGTTTGTTTTTTGTAGCTGTTAGTGTTGATTGATTCTTCTTCCATTCTAACCAGGCTCTGTCATGAACTTTTAGTTGTTTTATAATGTGTGTTTGACATGGAAGTTTTTTGGTAGATGTATGTATAGTCCTAAGAAGGAATAGCTTGTTTTGATTAGGTAAGGTAACATTATAGAAGATGGAGACAGCTATTGTGGGGTTGTTGACAGCTTATATTGAGGCCCAGTGTATAGCTTCCACTTCGGGTTAAAGGGTGATTTCAGCAAATTCTGGAATGTTTCTGGTTAGACGTGTTTTACTATGAACTTTTATGTAGGATAATTTAAAAATTTCCAACTTGACAGTACAATGCAGGTATTATTCATAGGTAAGATTTGATTTCTGTCTTAAATTGAAGACTTTCCCCAATAAAGATTATATTTTGATCTGCAGTCACTTTACTCAATCAATTCAAATATTACATTAACTATTATATGATCACTTTCCCTTTTAATTTCTTTGTTCATTTCCCTGGACCCATGCATCCTTAAATTAGGATCAATAAAAATGTTTGCAAGGACTGTACCAATCAATCAATAAATAAACAATCCAGCAATGATTTTGGGGCCAAAACTGCATCACAACTTATATACTTCTCACCAAAGTTGGCCTCTTTCAAGATCCATATGCTATGAATATTCCACTCTCTTGCTACTTACAAGTCTGCTTATTAAAATCAAATATGGAACAACTTTATGATTACCTGGTACTTGAAAAGAAGTTTCCAGAAGTCAATTTTAATAAATATATAATTATTTAGATATACACATAATCCAAAATAAAAAGGTATTAAATGAGGTTTGGAACAGACCATTTTGTCCTGGGACATCTTCAAATGGGTAAGTCCAAAACCTCCTCCTGCATGAACGGCTGGTGCATGGCTCAAAAAAACAAACCAAAGTTAAAAAAGAAAAGCCAGCACTAAACTCCTGGAGTCAGGCAATCTTCATTTAATGTCCAAATAAAATTTTCAAATGGGCCCAGTTACATAGACTAGCAGGAATTAAGAGAATAAGGGGAGGATATGGTTAAATGGGATGGAGGGATGTTTAGGAGGAAATGAGGTAAGGGTAGGGAGGGGCTTACTGGGTTTTGTCAACTGTAACTGAGGTAGGAGTCACATTTTGGTGTGAACTTGCTACCCTCCCGCTCTCCTCCTTTTTATTAGTGGGGATTGTGGTTATTTCAGTTTGGGAAGGCAGAGAAGAAGGGCAGGCTTGCCCTCTTCTGTTCCCCCTGTGGAGCTGGACGTGCAATTCAAGAAGTTGGGAACGAAAGTGACCGGTTGTTCTGTTGGATAAGTTAATGAGCAAGCAGAGCTGCTTATTTGGATGGTGGTGTAATTCAATAAATTGAAGGTGAGTGGGGTAATGCTGTCTTGTTAATGCAAAGATAAGTGAGCAAGTGGGGGACGCTGCTTATCAAGGGTGGGTGGTTGCACTGCCCTTACGGTTATTTTATCCTTTCTTTCATCGATGTTATTAACACTGGTGTTATGTTTTTGGTTGAAATTTATGACTATTGGTTAACAATCTTATTTATGGAAGTTTAATAAAAGTCGTCAAATGTCATTCGGTGTTGTATGCTTATTGAAGTGGACCAGGACAAATACCCAGTATTCAAGTCCACTGTATCAAAACAGAAATGTAAATGATTAAATGCAGACTGTGACAGAAAGTATCCATCATTTATTTTTTAAGCTTAAGTGTTATGACAGAAAATATATTTTTATTATATATTTTTATTTCTTTTTTTCAAACTCAGAACACACAGAACTAACTCCCAACTATATATACGCTCAGTCATTTGTCCTTAGATCTCTATACAATGCTACAGCATATGATATAACATTTTCAAAATATTTTTCTGCAGTAAAAAATTATTGCTGTCACTTGCCTGGAAGAATTCAACTCTTTATTTATATTTCAATTCAGCCCTTCTCTCACAGCAATTAAGAAAATTATAATCTCTCTCCCCAAGAACACAAGAATAAACTCCCTAATCTAGATATATAACAACAAATTTTGCAGATATTTTACAAGCTAATAGCACCATTCTAGATTTTGCAAATATTTTACAAGTTAATAACACCACTTTAGAACCTAACACACCATACATACATATCATGAAGCTATTAACACCATTTCTCTTAAAGCTAGTCTAATCTTACATAATAAAAAATGGATTTCTGACAGGTTCTTTAATTTAACTAAAAATCATTGTAATTTACAAACTAGAAAAAAGACCCCAAATACTGAAAACAATATCTGAAAAAAGACCTCAAATATTGAAAGTTGTAGGCAATCACCCTTTTTAATTTATTTTACAAAATTTGTGTTAAATTAGTACTTCCTCCTACTCTTAAACTCCTTCCTGGACTTACATTATTATTTATATTTAGTTATGTCTGTGGAAGACATATGTCCACAAACAATCCTATTTACTTTTCTTTGTGTTTCTTTGGTTGGTTAGTTGTTTACCATGGTAGTGGACTGATCCAGGCTGACCCATTTCAGCCACAGCTTGGGAGTAAAAATGTATACAATTTCTATAGAAGTATAACAGATTAAACTGACAAAAATAGAAAATGTACAAACATAGAAAGAATCCCATTTGATGATAACTACATCATTGATAAAACAGAAATATAATTATTAAACAACTGTATGCAGGATAATTGAATATTTTATTTATGCATTTATTTGGTGCAAATAATATAGAACTACATTAATCCTTGTAGAAACATATAATTGAATATTTTATTTATGCATTTATTTGGTGCAAATAATATAGAACTACATTAATCCTTGTAGAAACATACACACTCAAATCTCTATCACTGCAACTGATGCACAAACAAGCTTTCAGTATAATGTACAGAAAATTCATTTTTTTCTTCCTAAAAATTAAATTTTTGACTGTAATCAATATCAATTAAGTTTTATTTTCACATACACATTTTATTTCCTCATAACACTCAAGTGTAATACAGGTGTTCTCGTTATCAATTAAGTTTTATTTTCACATACACATTTTATTTCCTCATACAATCTAACAAAAATATTTGAACCAGATTTTCCATGGTTGCTTCACCCCTTAGCTCTCTGGATACCACAAACTGCTTCATGGATTAACACATTTTCAAAATATATAGTCTTCTTTCTTCTGACTAAAATGATTCATCTTGAGGAACCTCTTCTGGAATCCTCTATTATTGCCAGCTAATTTCTGCTGCAAAGTGCTTCCCTTAAAGTAAGATCCAAATCACTGAAAGCTTCCTCCTTCAGCGACACCTAACAGAGTCTTAAGTTAAAACCAAAGGGCCTAGCTGCACAACTCATAATCTCATCACACATAACTTGTTATAAAACTGAGACAATCTTCATCTCAAGTGGTTGTTCAACAATAATCATGACATCTCAACACATCAGTTACTAAATGTTTGGTGGCCTTATGCACTCAGTGTAAGATTTCTTTGAAATCAAGCTATTCAAAATTGGTATTTCACTGGCTGTATTTGCTCCCTACTATAACAACCTGAATTCCAATTTTATGAAAGAACTGCATCTGCAGTCAAGAAGGATTCTGGAACAACATCAGTTGGGATTACCATGTTATACAGTCTTTGTGGTCTGAAATGAATGAACTGGAATCATAATCTTGGAAAAACAATATCCTTCTGTTACATGACATGGACTGTTATCCTTTAACACAAAAGCATCAAAGCACAGCAAACATTATTTTATTAAGCTCTACCACAACCAAAAGACTAGTTCTTTCATAGTGGCATTAATCTTGCCATATTCATTCCATCTGCATGAATGCTGAAGTTATGTTAGTGATGTCATACATTGCAAGCAATTTTTTATCATCTAAATATTACACTATATAAAAATGACAATTATTGGGGGGGGGGTAATTCTCTCCATTTTGTATTCTATACCTTTTAACCCTCTCTTTCATCATTTTCTTTAATTTCAGTCATTGTCGTCTTCATCATCATCATCATCATCATCATTATCAACCCCTTGTGTTCCCATTTTTACATGAGATTGGGGTGTTGTATCATCTGTCACCTTCTATCTTCATTAAATGCCATTCTCCTACCTTCTTCTTCATTCAGGCCTGACTGTCATTAATTTTCTCTCACACAATCCATCCACCCTCATTTCCTCTTGCCTTCTTCCTGTAAATGAGCTACTGTAATCTGGTCTATCTCTCTCTGACCTTCTGTGCAATTGCAGCTACTCAGGCTTCTGCTCTAGTGTCATCATTTCTTTGTCTGACACACAGTGTGCATCCTACCACTCATCTCACAGACTTCATTTCCATCACCTCTAGCTTTCTCAAAGGCTCTGTTTCACTGCCTAGGTTTCTGTACCATACAGTAGTAGTGGTTCAACCACTGTTTTTAATTTGACATTCTTCTGCCACACACTACTCCTAAAACTCTGTACCAATTGGCTACAGCCCCTCAGATTCCAGCTTTAACCTTCTCATTCAGTCTTACCTTCTTCTCTACCATCCATCCCAGATACTTGAATCTATCAACCCGTTCCAGTATTTTCTCTTCTAATTCAATTTTCAACTTTTTCTGATTTCACCCATTAGCTGCCATTACAACTGTTTTATCTGTGCTCAGATTCATCCCATATGCCTTCAGCTTTACATTCCATTCCACTGTCATTTGCTGATGTTCTTGTTCAAAGTCTGCCTGTAATGCTATATTGTCTGCATATAGCAACTTTGTTGATCTATCCTCTCCAAACTGTTTGCTAATGTAGTCCCTCACTGATATGAACAGTGTTCAAAGCTGAACCCTGATGCACCCCCACTCCCACTGGGAACCCATCTGTGAGTCTGAATACTTTCCTTAATTGTGTCATTGGGTCCCTGTACATAGCCTGCACTAATTCTACCCTTGTTTTTGATACTTCAGATGATCGTAGGCCTGTTCAAATTAACTTTCTTGGCACCTTATCATATGTTTTCTCTAAGCCTAGAGATGTCCAGTTAGATTCTTCCCTTATCTCTAGCTTCTTCTCAGCTATTTGTCTCACTGCAAACATCAGATTGGTTGTACTGCATTCTGATCTGAATCTGAACTGCTCATCTCCCATCTTACTTTATACTACTCTGCATATTTGCTTATCAATCACTATCTCCAGAATGTTCATACAATTTTACAGGAGTTTGATACCTTTGTACTGCCCACAGCTGTGAATGTCCCTTTTCTTATTGTACAGTGGCACTTGAATGCTTATTGTACAGTCATCTGGGATATGCCTTTCTTTCCAAACTGATATGAGCACCCCAAGGAGCCATTTTTCCCCCTGACTAACCTAACATCTTAATCATAGCTGCTGTGACCTAATCTTTGCCTGCTGCTTTCCTTGGCCATCCTTTCCTTAGTGCTGTTCTTACTTCTTAAAGATTGGGCTCCTATTCATCTTTCATTAAAGGCTGTGTCTGCAGTATTACAGCTTGTGTAGAGATTTCTTCATTCAGAAGCTGCTGGAAGTACTCCTTCCCTCTGAGTTTGATGTCCTGTGGACTGGTGAGTAGGTTGTTGCTGGCATTCCTTGTGAAAGGTGTCTGATGACTATTTTCTTTATCTTTTTGCTTTGGCTTGCAGCCTGATAGACTTTCTTTGTGCCCTCTGCTGAGCCACTTTCCAGAAGGTGGAATGTGATTTACTATTGAAACTGCTCTTTTAACCTCTTGCACTTTGTTTCAATCTCCCACTTTTTCCTGCACTCCTTCTTTCATTTAATGACTTCTTGAGCTTCTGTATTCCACTACCAGCTTTCCTTATGCACCTTATTTCCATACCTGAATTAACTGTATATCTGTTCTATAGTCCTTACACATGCTGTTTTGAGGTGTTGCCATTCTTTTTCATCTTATCTATTTCCTCTTCTTTCTGAGGTGCTTCCTTGAACTCTTGCACTTTCTCTCCAGTCAACTTCCAGATCTTCTGACCTGAGAGCCTTTTATGACCACTGCTTGCAGCTACCAACTAGTGGTTTATGCTGTGGGCCAACTGCTTCACTGGGAATGACTTTACAATCGCTGAAGTCTGCCTGAGCTGCACGTTGGCTATTCTCATATGTGATCTTGTGATTGTCTCTTTCGCTGAACCATGTGTTTGTCACCATCTAGCCATTTGACAGACAGAAATCTAGCATGATCTTCCTTCTTTATTCCTGATGCCCCACCCATATGAACCCAGACAGTCCTTGTATAAAGTTCTGTCTGATCTAATATGTGCATTCAGGTCCCCAATTATCAACACTAACTAACACTGTCCTGCTTTATCTAGAAGGTCTTGCAACTGCAGCCTGAATACACTCTTTTCATCAGTTTCACCACCCTGCTATGGGCCATAGGCTGAGATTATGAATACTAACTTTTCCTTACACTGGAGTTTGATTGCCATGAGCCTGTTACTAATTATGGCAACATCCATTCAATGAAGCGTGGGTAAACGGCGGGAGTAACTATGACTCTCTTAAGGTAGCCAAATCCCTTGTCATCTAATTAGTGATGCACATGAATGAATGAACAAGATTCCCACTGCCCCTACCAACTATCTAGTGAAACCACAGCCAAGGGAACAGGCTTGGCAGAATCAGCGGGGAAAGAAGACCCTGTTGAACTTGACTCTAGTCTGGCACTGTGAAGAGACATGAGAGGTGTAGAATAAGTGGGAGGCCTCAGCTGCCGGTGAAATACCACTACTCTTATTGTTTTTTCACTTACCCAGTGAGGCAGGGGGGTGAGCCCCACTGGGGATCTTGCTTCTGGCTCCAAGCACCCAGGTGTTCAAATGCAACCCGCTCCAGAGAAAGTGTTAGGTGGGGAGTTTGACTGGGGCAGTACACCTCTCAAAGAGTAATGCAGGTGTCCTAAGGTGAGCTCAGGGAGGACAAAAACCTCCCATGGGGTAGAAAGGTAAAAGGTCGCTTGATCTTGATTTTCAGTATGAATACAGACTGTGAAAGAGTAGCCTCACAATCCTTCTGGCTTTTGGGGTTTTAAGCAGGAGGTGTCAGAAAAGTTACTGCAGGGATAGTTGGCTTGTGGCGACCAAGCATTCATAGCAATGCCGCTTTTTGATCCTTCGATGTCGGGTCTTCCTATCATTGTGAAGCAGAATTCACCAAGCGTTGTATTGTTCACCCACTAATAGGGAATGTGGGCTGGGTTTAGACCACCGTGAGACAGGTTAGTTTTACCCTACTGATGATGTGTTGTTGCGATAGTAATCCTGCTCAGTACGAGGAACCGCAGGTTCAGACATTTGGTGTATGTGCTTCTAAAGCCTCTCCCTCACCACAATTTCCACACCATTACTAGCCTGTTCTCCTCTTGGGTTATAGACTCTTGATCTCAAGCCACGTGGCATTGATGCACTGCCTGCCCATCTTTTTTTCATGGATACAGAGGATGTCCAAACTCATCCTTACCATCATATCATCCTCTTCTAAGCTGCTTCCTGTTGGTGAACCCATACTGAGTTTAGCAATCCTTAGTTTGTGTTTGCCAGTTTGATTGGTTTTGTATCCAGCTTTCTCTCAACACAGCCATCTCAGGTAACCCAAACTCGTAACTGGGCATCGACCAGCCAGTAGCTTATTGACCCAGGGCTGCTGAGCTTTATGGCGGGTGCATGGTTAGCATGGGTTCCAGCAAATACTCGTCCATTTTTGGTGACATTAGTAAAGGTGACCAAATCATCTAGATTCAGTTTCTTTAATGTCAGTATCAATACTTTATTATCTTTATTTGGTTTATGTTCCATATATTCTAAAATATAACAATTAAAATTAAAAAAAAAATCAATGTATCTCAGGGAGAAAAATGCATACTTACAAAACATTATTAATAAATATTCCATCTCATGAAAAATCACATATGGACTGATTGTATCTCAGGGAGAAAAAAAATATGCACTATAATTTCACAGGAGGCACATTCTGTAATTGACATTAGGACAAAGGTGGATCTGAAAATGAAACTGCAAACAAGAAAATGCCCAGAAAAGACAGCACAACAAGGACACATAAATAAGAATCTTACCTGTGGCAAAGCAAGTCCTAGAACAAGTGCGCCAACTAGAAAGAAATGGTCTTTTATATAATCAGCTGCCTTGTATGCACAGCCTTCTGGGTTGATAAGTTTGCTAGCTTCTAGAATGCCAAGGTTCTGGGTCCCATAACCACACATTGTATTTATAACAGTCTATAAAAACATTATAATTAGAAATTTCATTTTTGATTTTAATATAAATGCAGTACACATTAATGTTATGCTTAAATGCACATACTTCAGTAAATGTTTAGTAACACAGTACCTGTAAAGGACAGGAAATGTACATTTTCATATTTCATGAAAATATTCAGCATCGTTTACAAGAGAATGTTATGGAGACAACATGATACATGAGGTGTATAACAGACTATTGTTCTTTTATGACAACTGATGCTTCTTGAATGTAAGGTGGCCAGGAATTCAGGTGTGCCATACTGCAGAGCACTTGGAGAAACCTTAAGTAGCTACAAACCTGGGGAGCACAGCAGCTTCACATTCATTTTCTATCATTATACTTTATCTAGTTCAGGGTCACAGGCAGTGGGAGCCTATCAAGTGAACAACTGATGCATGTCAAGAAGCACTCCTGCATGAGCTGCTTGTCCATTACAGGACACATGCAGAGTGACACACAAAACAGATGCATAGCACAAACACACACACACACACACACACACACACACACACACACACACACACACACACACACACACACACACACACACACACTCACTCACTCACTCACACACATACACATATGAGTGCACAAACAGAGAAACAGGAACATAATCACACAGACACGCACACACGAGCTTGAGCACACACACACACACACACACACACACACACACACACACACACACACACACACACACACACACACACACACACACACACATACACACACACACTCACTCACTCACTCACACACATACACATATGAGTGCACAAACAGAGAAACAGGAACATAATCACACAGACACGCACACACGAGCTTGAGCACACACACACACACACACACACACACACACACACACACACACACACACACACACACACACACACACACACACACACACCTGCAAAATGAACATTACCATTTCACTTACTGGCATGTCTTCTGGATGAGGAAGAAACTGGATCTCCCAGCAAAAACCCTTATGTTCACAGGGATGACATGCAAATACTCTGCAGAAGGAATAGAACCAAACCAAGAAGAAAGCACTGTAAGGAAGCAGTGCTAACTACTACAGCATTGTGTCACCTGACTTCATCATAGGCTTACTCTAAACATTAAAAATGCATTACTAACCATTCAAATTCACAAGTTGTTCTAAATGTTCCAGAAGTATTCATTTGTTATTTATTAGGTCCACTGAATTAATCCATAGTGCCTCAGCTGCTCCTGAAATGGTTATTTGCAGAATGAAAGAAAAATGAAAAACTCTTATATGAGGAAAATGAACTGCAAGTAACAGCAAATCTTGCTTTCCCTTAATGAAGGGGCATCTCAATCATCCCCATGTGGGAGGCCTCATAGACTGTAAAATGCTACCAATGTGCTATAAACTGTTACTAATATAGTCACCCCACCTCAAAAATAAACATCTTCTCATTTCTGGTACTATGAGAATTTGATCCATTCTAATACCTCCCTGCCATATGATTCAATGGGAATGGAACGGCAGCTTTATGAAGCAGCCAGAATCAGTTCGACGATCCTGCATATTAATATTTTAATTGTTCAAATAAGGGAATGTTTTAATATTTACCTAGTATTAAAATCCACCCCTCATTTAGCAAGCAGTAAGTCCATTGCATTTTCTAAAGTGTCACTCAGACATATGCCTTGGATGTCTGTCATATGTATCTCTTCAATCATAGCACAGCAGATGGGTTTACAGATGACTCAGTTAAACTTACTCGTACCTCTAGAAACTTTGGATATTGCAAAGTTAGAAACTTTGGGAATCTTCCATCAAATTTTCACCAATATGCACCAAATTTAGAATGAGTTGAATTAGTTAATAACTATTAATTAAAGTGGTTCAATCAAAACAAAAGAGATAACTGAAAGTAACTGCATTAAATACAGTACGTAACTTACAGAGATTTTAGATATATTCAGATAAAGCATTGAAACATAGTTCTGCAACACAGAACAAAAAATTGAACATTAGCAATGATCTCTGAAAGAAAAGGGTCATCAACAAGTACAAATTAATAATAACTAAATATTTCAGTGGAAATAGTAATGTGAAATAATCAAGCTATATTAATAGTAGCATAGTATAAATATTATTCTCATACAAGAAGCTAAAATACTCGAGACTTCCTACAGTCATATCAGCAGACCATTAAATTTAAATGAAAGATAATTAAAAAGTAAAAACTCTAAATAAATTCAAATATTAAAATAAGGAGACAAGTAAATATAGAAAAAACATATCAAATTGTTAAATTTTAACTTAAATATAATTTAAAAGAACACATTTTAGTTAAATAATGGGTACAGAAGACATCCTTTAAACTGTGATGAATTATTTAGCTGAATGCAGTCTTAATCACTTTTTTGCTCTTCTCAGAACCTTATCTGATGGCTATTCATTCTAGGAGAACAGAGGTGAGGTATTCCTTGGCTAGGCGATAGCCCTATGTCAATTCATTCCTACCCAGACATCCATCTGGCAAGAGATGGGTGGTAGGGAATGGTCCTGGGAAATGACTTCCCCTTTCCCCACTGGAAGCACCACCCCTTCCCACAACAGCTTCTTCAAGCCTGCAATTGCTGTATCTGGAGGGGAAACATGCCTCTGATACATGTTTCCCCTTGGGTACATCATGGTAGACAGAACTTGGCAGGGTCAAAGCTCCACTTGGTGAAGACCTAGTGTTCCCACTAGATGTTCATGCAGGACACCAGCCAGAGTCATCTCCCTCCCCCCAGGATGGCTGAGCCAGCAGCTCCCATCCTTTGCAGCCAGTTCCTACATTCACCTTAATCTCTAGTCCAATTCAGGTTGGCTGCTACATACTCAACCCTTTACACCACAGAGCTGGACACTTTTAATTATTGTTTTGAATCAGGTTCACTGAATTTGTTTTCAGTGATCGTCCTTCACCCATATGATTCACCCAACAGAAATCTCTACTTGGCTGACTCTGTTTTCTTCCTCTTTTGTTTTGGTAAATAAAATACATAACAAATGTGGAATAACTAGTTTATTTTAACTACCGTACCCTAAAAATAATAAACAAGCAACCCCCATTATAAGCAGCTTAAGTATTTACCTTAGAAATTTTATGAAAAGAGGACAGTTAGAATTCACTGACTGTTCCATTTCATCAGGCTGACCTTTCACAAAGTGAGGGCTGTCATGCATAATGACAGTGAACATCTGGCTGGGTGCCAGAGGGATAGCTGAAAGAAGTAGGAACATGAATAGGAACATGAATTTGGAAACCAGTACTCCTCTTGTCTTGGAGGGAAGGATCAGAATTTTTAGATACCTGGAAAAACCCTGGTAGAGGCTAGGGGTGTTACAACAGGCATGCACAAGACAAAAAAGGAAACTTTTGGCAAATATTCATATAGGTGTTTGCATGTGAGCATGCATATGCTTCTGTGTTAGGACTTCATTGCATATCATTTTTTAGGTAACAAAATAGGTAAAGCTTAAAAGGAAACTTATGTATTTGCAACTTAAGGATGCCTGAAACCTTAAATGCCCAGTTCTGACCTCCCTCAGCATAGATAGAACAGGGAATGAAAGAGAAAAATAATGGTGATTGCAGGGAAAGCAGAGTTAATGAACTTAAAGTCAACAGTTAATAGGTAAAAAATGTAAAAATAAAGCAAAAAAATCCTGTTAGTGGCATGGCGGGCTGGCTCCACTATGTCTATTACGATACATGGAACTGATCACCATTTACCGAATTCCATCATAACATCTTGTTGTTACACCATTGTTAGGAAGTCACTTTCTTGTGGCATCACAGCCAGTATGTCACACAAGTACTAGAGTGGTGTAGAACAGGCCTAAACATTTTAGAAGAATGGAAGATTAAACATCTCCCCTCAACAAATATGTCAGTTTACTTTGCATAATATTTAAATATCCTACAGCTGTGGCTGTCATATGTTAAATATATGGCACAATATACACAGAACTATATACTTCTCAAGGACAAAATGACTTACACAAACATGAATGAAACACCCAGTATATGTGCAGCCTTATGAAGCACATGTGGCAGTTAACCTGAATACAAGCATTGTACTACCTTTTTCTTCCCCCAAACCACTAACATAGACTTTGAAGACCGATATGGGGTTTTGATAAACAAAATCTGTTCACTTATTTAAGCTACATATTCCAGTTTCTCAGCAGACTATTTATTTTATTTATTTATTTTACATTTGTTGACAGGGATAGTCCGACTGGATGCATGTCCATTTTCAGCGGAGGCCCGGGGAGAAAAGCTCCAAGGGTAAGCAGATACAGCATTACATAATACCAGCATTACATATTACAAACAGACTATTTACAGAGATTACATAAGAAAGCAAGTTAAACAAAGTTCCACAGGTTACAGTTAATCCTGAGCACAAGTCAGGATTAAATTAAATTACACAGTAAACTGGTTAACAGATTTTTACACATTCTAGAGAGAGTTAGCCAGGCTTGATACAGTGACATAGCCAGTTAAGTGACAAATGTTGTTTGAGTCTAGTTTTAAATTGACCTAAGATGGAAAGTAAGGTAATATCAGCTGGAAGAGAGTTCCAGGATCTACTTACAGAGTTTGCAAAGAGAATCACCGGCTGTGTTATTAATTTTGCTAGTCTGAATTAGTAGTTTGTTAGAGGATCGAAGCGGTCTAGGATTGTTATAGGGGGTGATTGTATTTTTAAGTGCAGGAGTATTGTCTGGATTATAGAGGATTTTATGGGCCATAATCAGTTGGTTATACTGGATTAGGCTGGGTAGTTCAAGCCACCCAAGCTGATTTAGATTGATGCAATGATGTGTCCTAAAAGGCAGCCCAGTGGCAAACCTGGCAACGTGGTTGTAGCAAATTGAGAGTTTGTTAAGGACAGTTTTGTTCAAATTCGAGAGTAGAGGGGATGCATACAGAAGGGTTGAAAGAAGGTGAGAGCGAGCTATGGCAATTTTAGCTGGAGGGGTTAGGAAGGCTTTTATTCTGTAAAGTGACCCTAGTTTTTTATTGATGGTTTTGATAGTTTGGTTAACATGTAGGTCAAATTTTAGATTATTGTCTATGATGACACCTAATAGTTTTGTAGATGGGTCAGGGGAGATTATTGTGCCATCATTTGATTTTATGGTAAAGGTGAAAGTGGTAGACCTACGTGTTGGTGAAAATAACAGCATTTTAGTTTTTTTGGGATTTAGGATCAGACGATGTTCAGAAAGCCAGTTTTCTATTGTATTAAAGGTGGTCTGGGTAGATGACCATAACTCTACTGGAGATGTGGCTGAGCAAATCAGAGTAGAGTCATCAGCATATTGGATACAGCTGACTTTTGGGATGACAGTATAAAGGTCGTTAATGAAGATGGAGAACAACAAGGGCCCTAGTATAGAGCCTTGTGGTACTCCAAGGGTGTTAGGTAGAAGGTTAGAGAGTTTGTTCTGCCAGAGGACAGGCTGCTGTCGACCATTCAGATAGGATTGAAACCACTGGAGGGCTCCAGTATCTAGACAGAATGTTTGCAGGGTGTGGATTAAAAGTTGGTGATCAACCATATCGAATGCCTTGGAAAGATCCAAAAAGAGGGCTGAGGATATATAATTATTGTTGCGATTATAGTTTATGGTGTTAGTAAAGGCTAGGAGGGCTGAAGTAGTGCTGTGATGAGGACGGGAGCCATGCTGAGTGTCTGCCATAAGGCGATTTTGGATTAGGTGGTGCATGAGTTGTCTATGAATACATTTTTCCATAATCGTTGCAAGTGGAGAGAGTATAGCTATTGGCCTATAATTGGAGAATTCAGTAGAGCTGCCTCCTTTGTGAAGTGGGATTACATAGGATATTTTCCAGATGGTGGGAATTATAGCTTCTACTATGGTTCGATTGATTAGTATGGAGACGGGGTAAGCAATAGCATCAACAGATTTTTGTAGGTACTCAGCAGGGAGTTGATCAGCAGAAAGTATAGTGGGTTTTAATTTTTTGATCAAGGTACGGATAAGTGAAGTGGTGATTGGTTGGAAGCTGAACGCGAGTAGGTTTCTAGGGGTGCTACTTTCAGGACGAGGGGAGCTAGGAGGTAGTTTGCTAGCTAGGGCTTGAATTGTCTCAGTAAAGAATTGGTTAAAACTATCAGAAACATCTTCAGGGGTTTTATCAATAGTAGCAGCAGGGATTGGGGTTGAAGTTTGTCCAGGATGTAGTAGATTATTTAAACCTGCCCAAAACTTCTGAGGGTTATTTTGATTTACTGTCTGCAAATTACAGTAGTATTGTTTTTTGTCTTGTAAAATTGATTTTTTGGTTTCGTTCCTGGATTGCCTGTATTTAATGTGATCTTGGGGGTCTTTAGAAGAATGCCATAAAGCCCATGCTTTGTTTCTAAGGGTAATTTTGAGTTTAGACTCTATAGAAAGCCATGGTGCAGTTTTTGCCTTGGTTCTCTTTGAACGAACAGGTGCATGCAAATCAAGAATCTCAAGGAATTTGTTGTTAAAGTATGCTACTGCTTCCTCTAAGGGGAGGTGTTTTAGAACAGACCAATTACATGAGTTTAGTTCTTGTTGGAATTTGGCAGGGTCAAAGTTTTTATTGTTTCTAACCTTTCTGAGTAAGGGTTGTTGGGAATTAATGGTTTTGTGCTTAATTACATATGTGAGAAGGTGATCGCTTAGGCCATTAAGGAGGGTACCAGAGGTGTACAGTTGGGGATGACTGTTTATGAGTACCCAGTCAAGTATACTTTCTTTATGGTTGGGTTTACCTATCCTGGTAGGGGTGGATATGATTTGTGTAAATGCATGCAGGTTAATATGGGTGGTTGGGGATTCTGAGGAACAGGTGCCCCAGTCTATGTTAAAGTCTCCAAGTAGTAGGGTTTCTTGGGGGTAGTAACATGATAGCCAGTGCAGGATATCTTCAAATGTAGATATATTATTACCTGGGGGAATGTACATACCGATGATATTAATGCATTTATTTTTATTAAGTTGCAATTTGGTGGCAAGAATCTCTGAGTTATTAATCTGAGGAGGTTGTATTACATATATGGTGACATTCAACTCATATTTATAGAGTACAGCTACCCCACCCCCCCTTCCTCGAAACACGATCCAGCATGTGTATGTTGTACCCAAATGGTAACACTTCATTGTCTGTAGTGTTAGGTTTTAACCGGGTTTCAGATAAACAGAGAATCTCAGGGGAGTGGACATCCAGAAGTGCATGCAGTTCATGTACCTTGTTATTAATGCTTCTAATATTGAGATGACAGACTAGGAGAGAGTTAGTTGGCCTATTAATTGTAGGTTTGTAGCTTAGATTGCAAGTAGAGGGGGTATGTGTATCTGAAGTGAGTGGGCCAGGGTTGGTGTGAATATCACCACCAAGTATTAGGTTGAGTCTATACTTGGTGATGAACTTCAGGAATTTGTTTATTATTTTGTGGTAGTGTTTGGATCTAGAGCTAATGTGCCTGGGGTTGAGATGTTGATAGACTGGTACTGTAAGTATAGTTGAAGGTGGAAGGATTTACAGCTGGGGTGATAGTATGGCCTTTTGGGACCTGAAATCCCATGAGAAACTGTTTTTCATACAAGGTAAGGAGGTATGGTGTGAACAAGTGGGGTAGTAAAGAGGAGTATATCATTATCTGTGATTCAGCTAGTGAGTTAAGGAACTGTTTTACCTGGTGATGCAACACCAGAAGATAGAGTGGTGAGGTAAAGGTACTGGAAGGGGGATGGGAGAATGCCAGATGGAAGCTAATAGGTGCTATTAAAATGTAGGTAGTAGAATGGGGGTGGGTGGAATTATCCCAGATGAAAGCAGATAGGATCTAAAAAGCGGGGGAGTGGCTATAGTACTATAAATTTAGAGGTACTGGGGGCGGGAGGTAATTGGGGGCAGGGAGGGGAGCGAAGAGAGCCCGAGTGTAGCGAGGGCAAATGTAGCGGGGCTATTGCAGTTTACAAGGTTGAACGTAGCGGGGCTATTGCAGTTTACAAGGTTTCCTATGGTGTCCTAAAGCTATAAGGTAAGTATTACAGCTCTTAATGTAAGAGTCAATTTACTTCAGTTATAGGGGAAGGAGGCAACCACTCAAGTAGAAACAAAGAGCCCTATGGCTGACCAATATGGTGACCTGCTTAATTACAAAGCACTGTAAGTGAAAGCTTAACAAATGCTTTTTGTGTGTGCAACCTACTCTGTTTAAATGTTGAGAGAAATTGATTGCAGTCCTGTAGACATCATTTTGTAGGGAACTGTAGAGTTCAATCTGCTTAAATGCTGAGAGAAACTGATTTTGTTATGGTGACCAATTGCAGTCCTGTAGACACCGTTTTGTAGGGAACTGTAGAGTTCAACTAGGAAGAGAGAAAAGCAGAGATTCTAGGGTAAGCATGAAGGCAATAACAGGCATTTTCTCAACCCTATCCTAACTCCCCAGTACCTACCTGATTGCTGACATAATCATTTCAAGGCAGTCTGACACTTTCAAATGAGACTGGCCAGTAATGGAGTAGATAAGAGTCTGGATTCCGGCACATATACTGGAAAAATGGGAACAGTGGACTAAACAGGCATCGTATATTGAGTCAAAGGCACACATCCTTTTTGCTTGTTCCTCTTGGTAGAAGTGCATATGCACTGATACATACATACATACAAATATTTCAGGCATGGGCTTTAATGACCTTCTAGCTTGCCAATATACCAAAACACTTGTTCCCATAATAAGTGTCCAGGCTGTTCTTAAAAATATCTGAACTAGTACTTGCTTTAATGTCATTTGGTAGTCTGTTCCATGCATCAGCTACTCTGTCAGAGAACCAATTAATACACTTCTCATTCCTATACAATCTTCTACATCGGTTGTCTGATATTCTCTAGTACATTCTGATAACCCCAAACATTCTCAGAAGTAGTTGTCTCTAAATGCCCTATATAGCTGAATAAGATCTCCTTTTCGATATCTGTAAGAGACACTATACAAGTTCAGATATTTTAGTCTTTCATAATAACTTAAATTTTCACATCCATGGAAACTCTTGGTATATTTCCACTGCACTCTTTCCAGTTTACTTGTGCTTGTTTTCTTATAGGGTTTCCATATTGTTATTCCATACTCAAGTTTGGGTCAAATGTAACGAACAAACAATGACTTCATTATTTTTGATTTCTTAGACTTTTTAAATTTTTTTATACAACCTATAGTTCTATAACTGCCATTAACCAATTGGTTGATAGGATTAGAAAAAGTCATAGCTGAATCTACCCATATACACAGGTCCTTAAATGAGTTTACAGTTTCAATCACTATGTGCTGTAGTAAACCTTTCAATTTATGTCTCCCAAATCTCATATGCTTAGTTTTTGATGTATTTATCCACATATTATTCTCCTGTGCCCAAATGGTCAATTTAGTCCAGTTATTTTGCTGACATGTCTTATCTGTAAGACATGTAATCATTTTACCCAATATCAGGTCGTCTGCATATAGAATGTAGAACACCACAGATGAAAAAGTTAGATCTGAAAGATACAATCTAAACAAGTAAGGGCTTAGGACAGAGCCCTTTGGGACACCCTGACTGTAATCAAGGATTTCACCTGTCCAGTTGCTGTATAATACTTGCAATGTCCTATTCGTAAGATATGCAGATATCCAGCTTATCAAGAGTACATCAATACCTAGTTGTGCTAATCTATTTGATCAGTGTTTTGTGTCTGACCCTGTCAAATGCTGACATTAAATCTATATAAATTACATCACAGCACAATTTTTCATTCATAGCTGTTATTATATTGTTATAGAGCATCATGTTACAGGTGGTAATAGATCTGTTTTCGCCATATGTATGCTGATATATGGTTTCAAGTCCCAACCTATCCAGTTCTGACAATAACTTATCTAATATTACCTTCACCATTATTTTTCCACAGCATAAAAGTAGACTTAAGAGTATATATGACTCCGGATTTGTCCTAGTCCCCTTTCCCTTAAAGACAGGTTTAATAAGCACATGTCTCCAATCTTGAGGAATCTCAACATATTTATATGACCTAGTGAATAATAGATATAATGGTACTGTAAGTTTTTGCTGAAGTGTTCCCAGGTCATTGTTACTAATTCCGTCTCCTCCCTGTGCTTTGGATCCAGTTTGCTCAGTTCTTTTTCAATATAATCTAATTTGATTCCAGTATTTGAGACTACCTGGATGTCACTAGGACAACTTATCATCCCTTTTTGTGGACCCAAACTGTTTTGCATCACATTTTGTAAATATGTCTATAATCTGTTGTGTCTGAGAATAAATTTTAGAATCTGCACACAGTTTATCAATTTGTCTGTCTTTACTCCTTCCACATCTTATGTATCTATAAAAAGGTTTCCTATTATGCTCAATATCTTTATATAAATTTTCTTCAAATTGTTCTTAATCTTGTCTCACACTATGCTTAATCTGTTTGTCCAGCTTGTTTATTTTAGTTTTCAAAGTTGTAGTTTGACCTCTCTTCCATTTCTTATATTTTTTGCCTGTCACCTTAAACAGATATCTTGTGCTTATGGAAGTATATCCCCCTGATGTTGTATGCCTAGATCCTGATGTTAAACATTTTTTTTTTATTTTTTGCACCCAAACAATTTCTCTTTCAAAACTTTCCACATTCCATCTTCAGTTTTTCCAATACATCACTCCAGTTAGTTTTACATAGTGACTGTTTTGCTTCCATATAATGTGTAATCAACCTTCTGTGCATTGGCTTAGATTTCAGTTTGGCAGAATTATCTAGCTACAAATTAATCTTTATAACACCATGATCACTGCACATTAATGGTGGTAAAACTTGACTTGAAGATACAGTAATATCTTTGGGAATACAAACAATGTCTAGTATGTTCCATCCCCTGATAGTTTTTTTTTACAGTCTGAAGCAATTGTTGTTCCTGAATATACGCTGTGAATAATTTCCTTACTAATGTTGTTGAATCAATAGTATTCCAGTCTGTTTCTGGTAACTTTAAGTCCCCAGCTAATATTATTCTTCCCTCCTGTGTTTCATGCAAGAAATGTATGAATTTCTCTAGGTCATCTGCACTTGACTTTGGTGGTCTATACACTCCAACAATTGTAATATGTTCCATTGTTGTCTTTATTGTCACAGTTACACAGTCTATAGTATTGGTGCTATCACTGAACAAGTAGTAATTACAGGTCTCAAAGATATCTTTAATACCTATCATAACACCTCCACCTGATTTTTTGTTGGCTTGTCTGTTACAGGAAAAACATTTATACCCTGACAGAACTGGTTTGCAGTCATTATTCTTTAACCATGTTTCACAAACAATAATAACATCAATCTTGTGGGAACGTGGGAAATTTTTCAGTAAAAAACTTTATTATTAATGCTAGCATTAAGAAACATCAGAAATGCATCAAATGTTGCTATCTGCGAACTGTTAAATTTTTGACTCCTGCCTAGTGTTTGTCAAATATTGCAAAATATCTGCTGCAAAAATTCTCTTCCCTGATCTTGACAAATGCACACCATCCAGTTTGAACACATGTGCCCAAAATTAGGCTTGGATGCTCTACACATTTCCATTTTTTCAAACAGGACATTTTTTCCATGTAGGTATTTACCCCAAAAATCTTTTCATTCACAGTAACCTGACTATCCTTTCTATAGGTAATTTGTGAAAAATACGTCTTAGCACCAGTACAAGCTATACTATCTAATAGGGATGTCAGTTCCCTACTAACAGTCAGAGAATCCTTGCGGATGACATCATATGTACCAAAATGAATAAAAACAGATCCATACTTCCTTACATTAAGGCATTCAAAGGCTTGTCTCACATCTTCTATTTTTGCTCCTGGCACCCGTAACACCATTTGATGTTCCTTATCATCTCTGCAAATATAAGTATCACTTCCTCTAATAATTGAATCTCCAATTACAATAATATCTTTGCTGGCCGGCTCTGAAGAATCTTCAGCTTTTGATACAGTAATATCTGCTCATCAATTGTTATGGAGGATAGATCTTCATCACCATTAGTCTTATTAATCCCACTGTTTTCATTGTGTATTAAATTTCCATCCAGATGGTATTGTAAATCCACAGCTTGAGCCATGTAGTCAACATCTGTCTTTCTCTTCTTTTTTCTTACAGTCATGTTCTTCAATCCTTCCACATTCAATTTTGATTTCTCCCTTTTCACCTGCTCATTGCCTCTTTTTTCTACCTTCTCTGTTGGAAAATGATGCCTTTCTCTGTAGACTGAAGGTTTTCTGATAGAAAAATATCATCATTCCCTGTATCCTGTGTGTTACATAACACAGCAGTGTCCTTTTTACTACGTATTCTCTTTCTTTTACAGTCATTAATCAGTTTCTTTTTCTTCCTTGTTATTTGTTGTGAACTTCTTCTTTTCTTTCTTTTTTTGTTTCCTTCTAAACAAACCGGATCCTCAGATTGCTGAATACTTGCATCCAGAATTCCAAAGTTGTCAGGGGCATCGTTTTGTTTCATAGGGGTTGAATGATCTTTGCAGAAAATAAATGCATCATTTCCTAAATGTGTTCTATTTGTTCTATGCTTAACATTATTTTGTTCAGAAATGTAGCTAGGGTGGGGAGAAGGGAGCTGCCACTTCAGGGTCAAGGTGTTACAGCGCACAGTTGTCAGATGCTGATGATTTGGTAATGCAGTACTGGTATTTCTGAATGCCTGCAAGGAACTCATTACAGCCGAGTATGCCTCCAGGCATTTCTGCAGTTCCCACTTACTGCGCCTCTAGGCATCAAATATTGCTTGCTCATATTTTCATTAATAATTCCAAAACCATGCAACATACAAGGTATCGAAATGTTTTATCTGGAAGCATACATGATGGCAAACACAATTGTATTGATCTTTGACCTCTGTCAATGAGTATTTGTTAGAACTGTAAGGTGATAGCTTCATTTTTTTAAAGACTGAAGCCACACCCAGTGGGAGTTAAAGGTACACACTCAAAAGAGCTGCACTGCAGGAAATGGTTCTGATAATGCCTTTGCTATTAGGACTGAAGTGCTTGATTTAGCACTTCATGTGTGGTATACATTCTGTTGTAGGAATTGCTTTGCTACAGATTTTGAAAGTAGAAGACTTTTATTTTTTTTCCTCAACTTTGATTTGAGGGGCACAGATCAGGGAAGTATGCCACAGCCACATCAGGGAACATACTTTTTTTGCTCTTAACTTAGAGTCAAGGAACACTAGATCAAGTAGTGGCACTTGTCACTAGAAGATCTAGGTATGGCATTGTTGTTGGCCATCAGTATGTAGCTTTCTTAAAACAATTCATACTTAACTGCTATAGAAGTGCCTGATGCCTGGAGCACAGAAAGTGTGGTTCCCTTCTACAAAGGTGGGCAGAAGGAAAAATCCAGAGAGCTACAGGCCTGTTAGCTTAACAGCAGTGAAAAGGAAAGTCATGGAGAAACCTGCAGGTGAGGCTAGTAGCATTTCTAGAGGACAACAATGTCCACTATAGCAGCAAGCATGGATGCATACCCAACAGGAGGTGCCAGTCAAGCTTGATGCACATTAAAGAATGGATTATAGCTGAATCTGACAGAGAAGAATGAGCCTTTGACTCACCTCCACACAAGACGTTGATAGGAAAACTGGAGGGGTTGGGTAGAATAACAACTATGGAACTACATGGTTAAATAATAGCACACAGTATTGTTGTAATAGGGCTAATGTCAGAAATGAAAAATATGACTAGTGGAGTACAGCAGGGTTAGTCTTCAGTGCATTTGTTTCAGATTTAGAGGGAATGGACAAAAGGATCAATTTCAGTCACTTTGCTAATGATACAAAGATAGGTACAGCAGTGGATGACAGTCTTGCAAATGATTTGCAAAGGTTCACCACATGAGCTCAAAGATGATAGTTGAGGTCATTGCAGATAAATGCAAAGTACTGCATCTGGGCCACATCAGCACTTGTGTAATGTATCCTCTGAGGTAGAGTGGAACTGATGGCAAAAGAGCAGGAAAAGGGTATGGGAATATTGCTCAAACTTGGACTGAGCCACCAGCAAAAGTGTGTGAGAGCAGTAGCAGCCTTCCTTACTACAGTAGACACATGGTGGTCGAAGTTAAGGTTGCAGTCAACTTGTGATCCCAGGT
The DNA here is from genome assembly GCF_019279795.1 of Protopterus annectens. Taxonomy (NCBI): domain Eukaryota; kingdom Metazoa; phylum Chordata; order Ceratodontiformes; family Protopteridae; genus Protopterus; species Protopterus annectens. The sequence continues at coordinate 657,681,394 of NC_056745.1, read as the reverse complement.
CCCTTACCACTTTGTGGGTACTTAAGTTATTGTTGTTGATTTAATAGTGTGAAGGGACACTGTTTGTTCTGAAGGTAAAGATGATACATTTCTTTGCATTCAGTTTGAGACCATGACTAATACACTAGCTGTTGGTCTGCATGAGGCCCTCCTGGGACCTCATTTGAGGATTCAGTGATTGCACTAGTTTGCAGTCATCTGCAAACATGGTCAGCCACAACCCCTTAGTTTTGACCTGAACTTTTGAGAAGTATATACCAAACAGAAGGGGGCCCAGCACTGACCCCTGTGGCTCCCCATTGGTAACAGGTCTGCTGGTTGATGTGGAGTCACCGACTTTGATAGTGTGTGTCTGGTTTGTGAGCCACTTAGCAACCCATCTTACAACAAAGGGGTTTAAATTCAGTTTGCTAAGTTTATTGGTAAAGCATGAATGTAGAATTGTGTCTAAAGCCTATGCCAAGTGGAGGTATGCTGTGTGCACAAATTTGCCCTCATCAATGGCCATGGTCACATTTTCAAAGAAGTCCACCAGATTTAACAGATAGGATCTGCCCTTGATGAAGCCGTATTGGGTAGGATCCAGGGTTTGGAGGTCGCCTATGTCTTTATTTATGAGGTCCATAATAATACATTCCATGGCATTATAGATGAGGCTGGTCAGGCTCATAGGTCTATAATTCCCTGGGTCTGTGTTAGGCCACCTTTGTGGAGGGGAATAACTGTTACTGTTTTCCATTCTGCATAAACAAAGCCTGTGGTTAGGCTATGATGGAAAAAGGTACTTAATGGAGATGCTAGTTCATGTTTTAGCCTGTTTAGAAGACAACCTGGGATGTCATCTGGTGCCATAGAGGCTGTGTTTTTGCCATGGACAAGGCTTTGAGGATCTGTTCTTCTAGATTCATCTAAAAACTCAACCAATGCAAGTCTTTCATTTAGGATTCCCCTACCCTTTCTCTTTGTACTCTGATATCAATCCCTGATAAGGAAGGCAATCTCTAACCTGCAGTCCAAATGCCTTCTTGGCCTCATCCCATTATTTTACCTTTCTCTGTCTACTTATTTGTTCCCAATACATTGGTTCTTTTGCCAGCTTCCTTCAGTAAATTCCAGCCCCTCCCCCCTTGTCTATCCTCTGTACCCCTAATTGTAGTCATCCCTATTGGCAGAATCTCCTTTCTCCACTCCTGTGTTGGCTTAATTCTTAGTATATGTTCTGTTACTTTATGAATATAGTATTTTGTATGACTGTAGATATTCTCCTTTAGGATCTGCAACCACAATCTTACTTTCCTCATTTCTTGAAATATGCCCCTGTTTCATCTTCAACCATTTGCCCTTTGAAGTGTAGTTTTCTGCTTGTGTTATGTATAAGATCCTTAACTGTGTAGTTCTAAAATATCACTTCAAATTAAGTAATACTAAACTTCTTTGTTCTTTTGGAAGGATCAGCTTATCCCACTTGCCCTCTTACCTCCCAGATAAAATCCTTCAACTATTTATTAATTAATATCCACAACTTCTCCTCTGGTTGATAAAAATATGCCTGACCTGTGTATAAAACAAATGGACTAAAAACATTTTTACTAATTGTATTTTGCTGTGTATATCCACAGGCAAGAGCTTCCAGTTTCTCAGTTTTTGTATTATCTTTTGTTTGTTCTCTTTCCATAAATCCTTAGCTACCACAACAGACTAATTTTTAACCTATACTCCTAAATGCATCACTTTATCATGTCCCCATCAATATGGATATTGCTGAATGAATTCATGTGTGGGTGCACATTTTACAGTTATAGTCTATGTTTTATTTTCATTAATTTTATATACCGAAAAAAACTGAACTGCCTCAGAATGTTCCATTACACTGAGATACATTTCTTCAGAAATCCACCCTGTTTTGTGATAGTTTCCCTTCTATGCCCCAACATACATCCTCATTGTTGCAAATCAAATTCCACTCCCCACCTATAAGCAATATTCCCTGCTGAAAACTGATTATTTCTCCCCAAAAATGTTTAAGCTCCATCATAACAGTTTTAGGTGGAATTGACTGTCGTGAAATCCTTTATTTATCAAATTAACATGTTCTTTCCAAATGTGTCTCTTTTAACATTGCTATTTGCATTATGCATTTCTTACTATAATTAAATATTCTCTCATTTTTTGCCTATACTTGTGAGATCACTTGCATTCCAAGATAATATGTCGTGTCACCATTATGATAAGAAGTCATTATTTACACCTATTAAATATGACAGCTTTTTACAATATTTATTTTCAGCTTTTGTGATACTGTACATGCACCACTAATGTTTGGCTGGTTAATCCTTTATACATTTTTCTTATCATTAGTACTGAAATTAATGTCACATTTTAGAAGACTTCTTGTTTTAATGAAAACCCTTAACCAAAAATATAAACAAAACAAAACAAACAACCAAAAAACACACTCCCAGAATGTCCCCATAACCTGTTAATACAAACACATAAAACTATACACATCTTCAAATAATGAACCCTCCTAATAGGTACAACTGTCCCAAAGAGACAGCTGGAAACACAGCCCTTAATTAACCTAAAATGATGTTATCTAGTCTAAGACATATGTTATTGCCTGTGCTTCTACTTACAACTGGCATCTGTTCTTTTTTTTTTTCTTTATTCAGCTCAAAGATGAGAAAAAAACTTGCATGTTTTCAGAAAATATTAACTTGTAGCATTGAGGAAACCAGTGTTATGGCTTTTTTAGACTATTATCAGGTTGTCTCCATGGAAATGTAAGAAAAAAATGTAGTCCTCAGCTGCATGCTTCTAAAGACACCAGAAGCATTTAATGCTAAAGGAAAAAAAAATTAATTATATTTAGTGTTCTCTTATTTACTTGTTTCCACTTAAAACTTGTTGGATTAAGCCAGAAGTCTTAATCTAGGCATTCACCTATGCAAAAGTAAGAGAAAAGATATCAGCACTACATATATTATGATCTGTGTACTTTAACACCCAGTTCTCCACCACAATAACCCCAGATTACAGACAATTAACTTAAACATGCTTTTGTATAGCTTAAAAAGTAGAAAGAAAGAGAAAAATGGCATCTCTTTACTTTAATATTTCTATCACATATGACTAAAAATTCTTCATTATAAAAATGCAGTTCATGTTGTGAAAAGTTTCATAGAAATACTGTTTAGAACAGAAATTGTTTTACTTACAGTTAGCTTTTTCCTTACTCTTCCCCTCCCCTCAGTGTCCTTCCAAACATTAATGACATGAAATGAGGAAAATACCTTTCAATTTTCCACAAGTTTAAAAAGTCAACAAAAGTCCACTCTTTCCACTTTTTCTTATACAGCTGCTATATTTCACAAATGCAATTGAAGCTTTGCAGTCTCACATTTATTCACTAATTTCTATGTTGCTGGTCTTTTTCCTGCTCATCTCCATTTCGCATCTCTAGATTCGTGTTCAATTCCAAGGTACTCACGATGCTTCTAGTCAACTCCTGTACATTTCTCTGTCACTCAAGCATCCTTTGGAACAGTAGAAAAGGTTTCATTTGCATAGTCTTTCCATGTGCTTTATTATTAGAGGAATGAGGAGCGAAGTCCCCTTCTGCTTGATGGCTCACTTTTTGCTGGACAAACTTGTACATTTCCTTCCTCGCCTATTTTGCTTAAACTGACTTTGATCCTCCAGGAAAAAAATATTCTGAGGACAGCTGGATATAACAGCTTGAATTTCATGCCTGCCTCTCAATAGTCCCTGATTGTTTGAATAAATATGTTTCTCTTCTGCCTGGTGCATACTGAATAATCATTTTCCACAAACACTGTACTGTTTCCAACTTTTAATACTTTGCCCTTTTGCCACAGTTTTGTCAGGATCAATTCTTTCTGGTGGTAGGTTTGCATCTTTACTAATATATGCCTTGGCTGCTTTCTCATTGTCAGATTTGGAGCATGCACATAGTGTGTCCTTCCAATTAACAGTACCAGCTGTGGAACACCATTCCAGTTCCTTATTTGTGCCTTCATAAAACGAATACGGTCTGTTTCTTTCCAGTTTCTCTAGCAAAGCAGAAAATTTCAAATTTTCCCTATGGGCTCTGTCCTGTAATTCTACCATTTTTGAAACATCTCTTCTTGAATAGTCTCATAGTCAACCAGCCTTTTCTTCATTTCAACGTCTGATTTTTGCAGTTTTATCAGCCCATCTGAATATCTGTTTAAAGCTTCTTCCATTTTTCCAGTCTTTTGTTATATGAGTTGATATAATCCTTCCATGATTCATTTATTTTAGTTAGCACTGAGCAAATTTGACTTATTTGTTCCTTTAGATTACTTAAAGCCATGTTTTGCACCAAAGCTGGTGCTTGAATTGCTTTTTGCTAAACAGCTGCCAGATTATTTCCAGTCAATGTTTTCTCTTCACCTTTCTAAGGTGATTTTCTTTCAGGCTCTTTTAGTTTCTTCTTTGCTGGCATCCAGGTAGTCTACTGAGTAGCCAGTAACTAAGTTTACTAAAAGTGAAAACGTTCCTGGCCCTTTTTTTTCCCTTTTTTTACAGTGGGTAAGCTGAAAGTAAGCTGTTAATCATGAGCAACCACCTTGAAAAGTCTTAAACTTGTAGTTTTGAACATTTTTCCAATAAGCAATGAAACAAAACATATGAAGCAATAATGACAAAACTACCTATCTCAGAACATTTCAACCATAAAAGGCCACACAAATCTTTGTCATTGTAATCCACCAATATCAGTCAATATGCACAATCTCTGCGGAAATGCATCTGAGTAATCCCACATCAAAGACAACTGTAACTCATGAAGAGGTTGCTGCTGGCAAACAACTTTGCATTTCAGTGTTTCATCAACAAATTCAATGCCTGCTGCCCTTGAAGAATACATTGCCAATGATAGATTAAAATATGGTGTACTAGTAATATTGCAATAGAAATGGCTGGCTAACTGACAATTGGTTAATCATTTCTAGGCATCTCATCCAAAGGAGGACACATTCAGGAGTGCAGCATGGATATCCACTCTTATGCTGCATGGTAGTGTCAGCAATCAATCTACCTGTTGGAGGGAAGAGAACTCATAACCTTCTACACTAAAAGGAAATGTGCTACCTGTTGCACCACTCACACTAAACAGTACAATTTTGAAACTCTGTGACTGACATTTACAGACTGCAATCTTCAGTGATTAAAAAAAAAGGAGACCTGGCAGTTGATGTGTAGGTTTAGGGTACTTGCTGCCCTTAATTACTAAGGTTCAAGGATTGACTCTGAGCACTGTCACCTAACTAAGACAGTGCCCATTACTGGGGAATTTACACACACATGCATGCACATGCACTCAGGCACACACCTCTGTGCACTCACCAGAATGGATCTTTTCTCTGACTGTATCTCCCTTGATCCTGTTGCTCTGTATATACAGCTTTTACTATGCCACATGTAAGTTTAGATGTCTCCAGCTTTCTAAATATCCCATGTGGGTTTAGAGACATTAGGACATTGTACTAAGAAGTTTCTGGGAATTATGGAGAGGAAGTTCTCCTAATTCTTGCTGTTTTTTTTTTCCAATTTTTATTTTATTTTTACAGCAAAGCTGGACCCCCAACCAGCACATGCCCTAGGAAGCTGCCTTAGTCACCTAGTACTGGCTCCAGCTCTGCAGCCAGTACAACAGGATAAATCATATTACAGTTGTGAGACAGTGCAGTTTTGTAACCATTATGTAATCATTGTGCTTCCAAAATGGGTTTTACCTGTGGATGCTAGAAATTTATAGACTAGCAGTCTCCAACTGAAAATATGTCTCCTAAGTGACAGTGTACATAACTGTGACTGTGATGGAGCCAATTATATAATTAGCAAAATAAGTAACACTAAATATCTCTTAAGATGTACAATTTACAGTGCAAATATCAAAGAGATTTCTTCAATAGCATCTAAGGTTTCACCAAATGTCATGTAACAGTTTGTAAGTCACTTGGTGTTTGAAGTATTAAGTACATATGGAAATGGTTTTCATAATTACTAACAAAAAACTAGCAATATTTTTCACTTTTTCCTTTGGCTGTGAATCCTGCTTGCATGCTGCTGAGCAGCAGGCAAATGCAAAAGGGAAAAAATAACTTGCATTGCAAACTAACACAATTAAAGGATATATCTAGTAAGGAACACAGAACTTAAAGCATTAGCATGACACATTCATCCTTTTCACATCTGCTTGCCACATCACAAGTAGCATTTTGGTTACACATCATCAGGATTTCCTGTAATGGCAATTGTTCAGAAAGGGGACACACACAGAATGACAGGAGGTCATTATTAGCACAGTATGTACCATTACTCATGACATAAATGTTTATAATAAAATGCATTATTGTCATGATGAATACTTGTGATATATGGATAAGTTCTCCAACATATATGATGCAAACCAATGAGTAAAAACCACAAGAAAAATCTGTCTCTGTGATCTATTTAGTTTTTGGTTTGGATATTAGTTGGGATATTTTGCAGACACCTTAATGGTTATGGACATCAGCTGGATGTAAACAGCCTGTGTTTCTAAAGTATAGCTAAACAGTCCACTTATGCTGTGCTGACAAGGTCATAAGAAGGCCGAAACATGCATGTCCACACTTATTGGGGTTTGGCTTTATTGGCCTGAATGTATGCACAAAAACCTAAAAAGAAAAAGTAAAAAGTCATGGACATTCGAAGCCATATAGCTGAAATGCTTGATGTCCTTAAGGAGCCATTTGCATATATCCCATGGGCCTCTATTACAGGAGGTTTAAGGTTATCACACAGTAAAAACTCTAGCTTGGCTAGGTTTTTCTTGTATTCTTTTCTTATCTATGCTTTTCTAACAACAATGCAGTCTCATTTGCATTCCTTTATCTGTTTCAATGGATAATATACTTCCTTAGAACTGCAGACAAAAGTTTACTTAGAGGCACAAAGTGTGGTCATAAATAATTCACAGAAATGTTAGGAATGTTGCTCTTCTAAGTCAGTCAGTGTAATACCAGACTTTCTTTATTTCTTTATTGACATTTGATTACTGGGAAAGTCCGACTGGGTAAAAGCCCATTTTCAGCACAGTCCTGGGAAGAAAAGCTCCAAATTATTACAAAACATTTTAAGAACAATAATTTTACAATCTTCAAAACTAAAACAAAAACATCTGTAGTTTAAATAATTATAACAAATTTGTGATAATATAAAAACATTGATTAAGAATTGATACAAGCTATATGACCATCATTTAATATTTATAGAAATTTAAGACAGTTGTAGAGAAATTAAAAGTAAGTTAGTCTAACACAAACAGTAATTGAAATATGACGTGAGGGAAAAACAGGCCTATGGTATATTTAGAGAGAAAGTCAGGGAAGAGAATTTGATAGAAGTAAGGTAGTAAGGATAAGGATAAGTATAAGGAATGAAAAGGTATTTGTTCATATTTAGGGATATAGTTTATCCTGGTTTTGAGCAACAACAAAGCCATATTTTAGCTAGGAAGTCTTTCAGAGTGATTTTTAAAGATGGGGCAGAGTGTATTGACCTGATGGATACATATAAGCAGTTCCAGGCCTTAGCAACCTTGTATGAGTACAGACAATACCCAGTGGATTTCATAGGTTTGTGGACCAACAGGAATTCTTGGTCACTGATTGCAAAGACCAACTGGGAACATAGTTGTATAGAATGTTTTTTTAGTGCTTGACAGGCAGATGGATGCTGAATAATTTTATATGTGGTAAGAAGCTATGTGTATGTTAGCTGATGAAGCAGTTCTAACCACTTTATGCTTTTTAATGCTATACAGTGACGGGTTCGGAAAGGGGTATTTGCTGCAAATTTAGCAACTTTGTTATATCATTGTTTAAGTTTTAATTTTTGTGAAGCCTGGAGGTTAGTAAGGAAGGGAGCACCATAAAGAAGTGTGGGGAGAAGATAAATAGTGGCAAGTGTAGTTTTAGTTGCATTGGTGAGAGAGTTTTTGACTTTTGTTTTTTTTAAATGATCACTTATGTGATAGGCAGTCATACATTTAAATAAATGAGAACAAACCATAAACCATATTGACATAATTTCAAATGTAATACATCACTTATAATCTATCCAGTCATTGTCAGTCAAACATTACATAGATCATTTAAATCCTCCCTTATTTTAATCTTCTCTCCTCCTCTGCAAGTACCATTCCCACAATTCCAATTTTTTCATGTGTAATTTGCTCCTACCCTTTTCTAAAAACCCAAGTTCAGTTTGTCTTACCTCTGCTACTATACTCACTACTTCTAGTAAAGTTGGTTTAGAATTTGATTTCCATTTTCTACTTATTGCTTTTTTGTCAGGTACTATAATTAGACTCAGCAAGGCCTGGCCTTACTATGCCTAGACAATTCTGATTCTGTATCATAGCTCAAAAAATAATTCCCTTAGTTACACCAATTTTTTCACCCAGCATCTCTGGCAGAACAGTCTGCAGGGAATCTTTAAAGTCTGCCAACTCACTAAACTCCAAGAAAATATGTTCTCAGTTACGTCTTTCTTTCTCATCACACATCCAAGCCCAACATTTTCTGTCTACCTGAGGAAAATTCTTTGGACTCTACTTGGGATATAAAAATACCTATGTAAACACTTCCAAGCAAAGATCCTAAATCATCCAGACTATGTTGCATATTTGGGAGACATACATATATCCTCCCATTATTTCGTTGTAAATTGCTTATCTAATCTCTCTTCCCAATCCTTTCTAACCTCCTCTGATTGATTCTTATAGCGATCAAGCAATATTTAATATGCTCTACTAATTATTCCTATTTTAACAGCAGCTTCTTTTCTAGATTCTACTAAAAACTCTGCCAATGCTGGTCTTTCACTTAGGCTCCCCTAATTTTTTCTCTTTGTTTTATCCTCTTCTATCACCATTGGAGCTCCTTTTGCAATTAATATAAGTACTTCTCTTTTCCTTTATCCCAGCTATTCCAATAAACAACCGTCCTGAAAACCTTTCTTTATCACATTCTTGTGTTCAATTCTTTCCAGATATGTCTCCTGTAGCATAACTATTTGCACTATACATTTTAATAAAGTTCACTACTCTTTCTGTTTTGTATATATCCATGAGACCATTAACATTTAAAGATAATATCAAAAGGGTCATTATGCTAAAAAGTTATTATTCCCACCTTTTTTTGCAACAGCTTTTTTTAAGCATCTATTTCCAGCTTTTGTGTTACATGCACACACTAATGTTTGGCAGGTTGACCTTTTATACAGTTGTATCTTATCATATCCATTTCAGCCTATGTCACATCTTACAAAACTTTTTGTTTTATTAAAAGCCCTCAAAAAAACAAACAAGCAAAAAAAAAAAAAAAAAAACAAGCACACCCCAAAAACCTATTAACTTAATATTGACACATAAAACTATGTACATCTTTAAATATTGAAGTTTTACCTTTCTAATAGGAATGATTGTTCCAAACTGACAACCACACTCACAAACATGGGGTAACCTAAAAGGAAGGTTATCCGTGCTAATGCTAAGATGCATAGTACAGCCTGTGCTTCTACTAAGTGCTGTCTGGTTTTGTCTTATATTTTTTGCTCTCCCAGAATGAGAAAATAATTGAATGCTTTTAGAAAACATTATTTCCTAGCCATTAAAAAAGTAGTATTCTTTATCAGATTGTATCCATAGAGGCATGAGAACCAGATACAGAGCTGCTTCTGTAAGTATTTATTTATGTATTTGCTAGAGGAGAGCTTTATTATATTCAATATTCTTTTTTATATATTTGCTTCCTTTTAAAGCCTGTCACTAGATAAAGCAAAGAGCCTTAATCCAGTCATTCCCCTATGCAAGAATGAGAAAAAGCACATAATTTTTTTCTTGTGTCATACTATTTTGAACAGACTTTTCTTTTTTTTTACATTGCAATATCTACATTTCTTAAAACCGAACAAGGAGAAAGAGAAAAGAAAGAAAAAAATAGGGGCACCTGTTTACTTTAGTATCCCCATTACACTTGAAAATAATTGAGAAAACTTTATAGCATACAGATATCATGCACTATACAAATATTACTGTTAAGAACAAAAGTTTGTTTTACTTACAGTTAACTCTTTCCTTCCTATTCCCCTCTCCTAAGTGTTCCTCCAAACATTAATGACATGAAGTAGGTAATATGCATTAGAGTCACTTACAAGTTTAACAAAGTCAAAAAAGTCCAATACTTCCAGGTTTTCTTGTGCTGTCATGTCTCACAGATATAATTAATCCTTTATAATCCCACATTTATTTGTCAATTTCTGAGTTGTTGGTTTATTCCTGTGGATCTCCATCTCTCAAATCCAGTCTCTACTTCCTATCCAACAGTTTTTCTAGTCAACCCTTGCACCTTTTTCTGTCTGTCAAGCATTTTTCATTGACACACTGATAAAGGGTCCACTTGTATAGTCTTTCTGTGGCCTTTATTAGCAGAAGAACAAGAAGTAGAATCTCCTTTCATTTCACAGCTCACTTTTTGTTGGACAAACTTTTGTATTCCCTCCTTAGCATGTTCTGCATCAAAAAGGATTTTGTCCCTCCAGGAAAGTATTCTAGAGATAGCTAGATATAGTAGTTTGAATTACACACCTGCTTCTTGACATTCCTTGATTAGTGGAATAAACTTATTCCTCTTCCACCTGGTATGCAATGAGTAATTATTTTCCACAAATAATCTACTGTCTCCCACTCTTAGTACTTTTTCCTTCTGCCATATTTTGTCAGAATCAACTCCTTCTGTTGGTAGGACTGCATCTTTACTATTAAAGGTCTAGGTTGCTTTCTCATGGGCAGGTTTGGAGCATACACACAATGTGCCCTTTCAATTAACAAGTCTTACTGAGGAATACCAGTCCAGTGCTTATTTGTGCTTTGATAAAATTAATAGTGTTCTTTCCAACTTCTCTGGTACAGCAGAAAATCTCAGGTCTTCCCTACATGCTCTGTCCTCTAATATTGTTACTTTTTGAAACATTCTTCTTGAGCAGTCTCATGGACTGACAACCTTTTCTTCATTTCATCTTCCAACTTTTGCAGTTTTATCACTTTATCTGAATATCTGTTTAAATTTTCTTCCATTTTACCCAGCCTTTTGTTATTTGAGTTAATATACTCCATCAGTGTTTCATTTATTTTAATCAGCTCTGAGTACATTTGACTTATTTTTTCCCCTAGGTTAATGGAAGTCATGTCTTGCACTAAAGCTGGAGCTTCCACTGCTATTTTGCTGAACAGCTGCAGAATTCTTCCAAGTCAGTGTTTTATCCTCACCTTTTGTGGCTGATGTTCTTTCAAGTTCTCTGATTTCATTTTTGCTGGCATCCAGGCAGTGCACTTATGAGCCAGTTACTGAAATTTACTCCCCATAAATGAGTTCACTGATTCTCTCTTCTGAGTTTCTGGTTTTCACGCTGGGAGAGCTGAAATTAAGCTGTTACTCAATGTGCAGCCATCTTGAAAGCCTTGATGAGTTTTATTATGCAATTTTTTATATGCTCATTGAATGTAAGGTTACCATTCACTATCACCCCTGATAGTTTGCTATCAGAAGTGACTTCAATAGTTGCATTATCAAAAGACAGGACTTTAAATTTAGTTTTTTTCATGAGAGAGGGTTTTAGGGAAAAAAGTAGCAGTTTGTGTGTTTTTGGGTTGAGCATGAATTGTGAATTATGAAGCCATGTTTCAGTGGGTGTTAAATCTCCCTGAGTCATTTTTTGGAGGTGTAACATGTTGTTAGATATGGAAATGCGAGTGAAATCATCTGTGTATTGTATTAGGGTGGCCTGTTTTGTGGATGTGTAGAGTGTGTTGCTGAAAATGTTAGAGGAGGAGACCACAGATAAAGCCTTGTGGCACACCAGTGGTGACTGGTAATTAAGGAGTGAGCATGGAGTGCCATTTTAGTGACTGATACCAATTGGACAAGTACTTTTTGAACCACAGAAGGGTGATCTGAGAGAGACTTAGTGAAGACATTTGAAGTAGAAGTTTCCTGTGATAAACTATGTCAAAGGCTTTAAACTAGTCTAAAAAATAAAAAAAAGACTTGCTTACTATTATCTCTAGCTTTATTGACAGTATATATATAAGATAGAAGGGCAGTGCTACTACTATGAGAAGGACAGACACCATGTTGTGTATGGGATAAGTGTTCTTCCTGCAGGAGATAGTCTAGCAATTTGTTTTTGAATACATTTTTCAAGTATTTTGGTGAGGGGAGATAAGATTGCAATAGGTCTAAAGTTATTAATGTCTGTTGAATTTCCTCCTTTGTGCAGAAGGATAATGTGTGACTTTTTCCAGAGAGAGGGAACATGGGATTCCTGGATTGATCTATTTATAAGGATTGAGACAGGATAGGCAATGTTATTAGCTGCTATTTTTAGATACTTGCTTGGAAGGTCATCAACTGAAGAAGAGCACTGTTTAAGTTTTCATAAGAGTAGTTTTAAATAGGATGTGGGCACAAATTTCCAAGTGAAAGTGGATGTGGTGATATATGGCTGTTAGGCAGGGTTGGGATTAGATGTTGAGGAATCCTTGGTTAGACATACTATACCATCTATAAAATAAGAGTTGAACTGTATTGCAATTTCAAGTGGTGAGTTATCAGGAGAGGGGTTTGGGCTAAATTTTTGGAAAAAAAATTAAGATTTCCTCAATGGATCTCCATAATTTTTTAGGGTTGTGTTTAGTATTATTCTGTATATAGTACAGTTTTGTCTTCGTTTGTTTGCTTTTTAGTACAATTTTAAAGCATTCTAAAGTTTTCAAGATACTGAAGTGTTTTGTATTTTTACCATTCTTTCCATGTTTTTTCTTTATCCTGTAGTAGCATTCTACTCTTTTTGGATAGTCAAATTGCATTATTTATTTTTAGTCTCTTCCTTTTGGGAGGTACAAGGCTATTTAGGATATTTAGAAAAGTTGTATTGAATTAATTTACAGCATCATCTAAGGGGATGATTTTTAGAAAGTTCCAGTTAATAGATGATAGTGTAGTAATGAACATTTCTGTGTTAAAATTGGAAAGGTTGTATGTTCTTTCATAAATATGCCATTTAACTGGGTGTGCGAGATGTCCAGTTGTATAGACTGGGAGATCACTGAGGGAGTCTGACATTGTACCTGTGGTAATGTATTTACTAGGGTCTGACACTAGGCTCCAGTGTAACAGGGAATTTGATGCCTTGCTATAATGTGTGTGACACTATTAATTAGTTTTGTGAAACCATATAAGTTCATGCTAGATATAGGGGAGTTAGAGTTTATATCCAAGCAACTGACATTCACATCACCTAGTAGTATTTTTTCTAGTGAAAATGTTATGGATATCCATTGTAGGACATTTTTCAGTATAGCTGTATTGTCACCAGAAGGGATGTAAAAGGCAGCAATGCATATTCGTTTATAAGTATTTATTTTGAGGAAAGCAATAAGAAACTCTGCTGAACTGAATTTTTGTATTAGTCTGTTGTAAGGGGGAATGTGGTAGGTGTTGGGAAATATTAAATTAATTCTATCACCTTTCCTCTTTTTACAGTAATTATGGATGATATTATAGCGAGGAGGTATAACTTCAGAGTTGTTTGGTGCTGGGTTTAATCCAAGTTTCAGTTACAACAAGAACATCAGACTTATGATGGGTAATCCAGGCATGTAGTTCAGCAGTTTTGTTTCTTGTGCTTCTAATATTTATTGCAGCAAAAATCAGATTATCAGGGTTGGGGACTGGCTGTTGTTGGGTTAGAGAAGAGTGTGGAAAAGATTATAGCAGAGAGCAATAAGTTTATAGCCAGTACAAAGCAAATAACAAAGAGATACAAAGTAAAACAGATTTTCTGTTAAGTCCTCAGGCTAAATAACTGGCATATGCATTATAGTCTACTGATCAAGAAAAGGGGGACAGTAGACAACTTAGTAAGAGGTCCGTAGAGTGCATGTATTATTTCACAGATACCTTCAATCACAGAGCAAGCATATATTTGACTGACCAAAGTTAATATACACTAAAGTTCTTCATGATAAATGTGCTTAGATTATATTATCGTATATAACACAACAACGTGGTGCTCCTGCAGGCAGAATGGTAACACAAAATATGAAATAAAACCAACTCAGATAAAACAAAAAAAAATATTTCTAAAGTGATCGCTTTCACGGTGAAACACTGCTTCAGCAGACAACCCAATTAAAGCATCATGCATTTTTATATTCAAATCAGCCAATGAAAATCACATAATTATTACAAAGCATAAACTCTTAAAGTGCTGAAACACAAACCAAAATCATATGAATCCTACACAAATGCACTTTATAAGCACTTACACGAGTGCATTGGATTGTGCAATCCCTCACAGAGCCAAGATGCTATCCTCCAAAAAAGGAAGCCAATCTAGTGGTCCCCTGCCATAAACAAACTCTACAACAGAAGAAGAAACTGTTGCAAAAAAGAGCAAAATCCCACGATTGGAGGAACTACATGGTCAGCCTCAGTAAGAAGCTGAGATCCCTCATAAAATCCTCCAAAGCTAGTTATGAAAACAAAATCGCCACTGATTCTAAAGACAACCACAAAGCATTCTATAGCTATGTCAAGAATCTCAATGGCAACACTCAGATCTGCACTGAGTTGCAGCACAATGGCACTAAATATACAGAACCAACTGATATTGCCAACATCCTGGCAGATAGGTTCAGTGCTAACTTTACCCCCCTCTCACCCCCTAAAGGGCTCACCTCTATACCAGAATAATGTAAAGTTCCTGTAATCACGGCTGCACAGGTAAAAACCACACACTCCAAAGTCAAGAACACAGCATCCATGGGACGTGACAACATCCCAGGCTGCGTTCTACATGAACTACAGAATGAACTGGTACCCCACCTAAGTACCATGCTCAATCATAGCCTTACCTCAGGCTTTGTGCCCACTGAATGGTGCACAGCGACGGTCATCCCATTCTACAAAGGGGGAGCCACCACGGACCCCGGGAACTACCGCCCCATTAGCTTGACAAGCCTGGTCGGCAAGGCTATGGAATGTAACAATAAAGTGCACCAACTCACAATGAACCACAATGTCCAATCCAGTAACAATAAAGGCTCTCCTCTGTATACAGTTACAATTCCACCAGGGTACTTCTCCAAGAGTAATGGTAATCCAAAAAAATGGAAAATGCTGGATAATATTTTGTATTTTATTGTATAAACACACAAATCAAACAACCTGATTAAGTGCTTTCATCTCCTTCACGGAGACTTCATCTTCAAGGCTATGGAATGTATCATCATGGAACTTAAAAACAATGACATTGGTAATCTCCAAACTCTGGACCCCACCCAGTTCAGGTTTGTAAAAGGCAGATCATGTCTCCTAAACCTGATAGATTTACATTAGATAAACATGAAGCAGTCACCAAAGCCATAGACAAGGGTAAGGTGGTTCACACAGCCTATCTAGATCTCGCCAAGGCTTTTGACACCAACCCCCACTCTGGAATTATAGATAAACTCACTAAACTAGGTATAAATCCCTCTGTCACAAGATGGGTTGCTAACTGGCTCACTGACAGAACCCACAATGAATCCCCTAATTATGTGGATACTCTACAAAAAGGCCTTACAGAAACAGATGCTTGGTGCCAAAGCCATGGGTTTAAGCTCAATGCCAAGAAATGTATAGTTATCTCCTTTGGCAAAAAACATGTACCTGTGAATTACCACATAGGTGGCAGCACACTGAACACCAAAAGTGTGATAAGAGACTTAGGGATACAGGTGGACAGTGGTCTCACCTTTGATAACCACATCACCACAACAGTCAGGAAATCCTTCCATGTGGCACACCTCATCACTAAGGGCTTTTCATCCAGAAAAAGGAGGTCATTGTCCCACTGTACTCATCCCTCATTAGACCCATTATAGAATGCAATGCCCCATTTGGTATGTACCTTTCAAGACATCTGCAACAACTGGAAAAGCCACAGAAATACCTCACTAAAAGAATCACAGGCCTAAAGCAGATGCCATATGCTGACTACCTTAAACAACTCCACCTATACTCTGTGGCATATCATCTACTTGGAGGCGATCTATGCCTAACATACAAGACCATGTCAAACCCAGAGCTGTTGGACATGCTACACTTAAAGAAATCCCAATCCCTCAGAGCCACACTCTCCAGGGATCTAAACCTTGTCATCACAATAAACAAAACATGCTGGAGGGATAGGTTCCTGACCAAGAGTCTCCCCAGACTCTGGAATAGACCGCCAATACATATCAAGCAGAGCACCTCTTCAAAAGGAACCTTGATGATTGGATGGAAGATAGGAAATTCACCCCGGGGATCACATCAGTCACCCTGCTAGACAGGGATCCAGGGAAATAAATAGTGTGGGAAGAGATAGTCAGGGAATTGTTATGGCTAGGCTTGTATAGGCCCTAGGGCCGATATCCTAGTACCAACCTATGAACCTATGAATCTATGGTAATGCTCCACCTAAAAAAAAACAACTCCTCGAGAGCCACATGCTCTAGGGATCTAAACCTCACCACAACGATAAATAGGACATGGTGGAGAAATAGATTCCTGTCCCAGAAACTCCCCATGCTTTAGAACAGGGTTCCAATCTACATTAGGCAGAGCCTCTCACTAACACTCTTCAAGAGAAACCTTGACGAGTGGATGGGAAACAGAAAATTTACCCCGGGGATCACTGCAGTGGCTCTGCTGGACAGAGGCACAGGAAACTAATGGCTCTGCTGGACAGAGGCAAAGGGAACTAATCTAAGGGGGTGGCGAAAGCCAACACATTCTGGCTAGGCTTATAGATGCCCTCGGGCAGATAGCCTAGTCCTTATATATGAAAGTAGCAGACTCCAAATCCGACTTCAGACCAGTGACAAGTGGAGTACCACAAGGTTCAGTCCTGGTTCTTCTCCTGCTTGGTATCTACTTCACTGAAGTACAGGCTAACACAGAAGGTCTTTGGCTAACAAAGTTCGCAGATGACTGCAAACTAGGAGCCATAATTGAAACTCCTAATGATGTGAACATCCTACAATAGGGCCTCACTGAGACAGATGCCTAGTGTCAAAGCCATGGCCTCAAGCTCAATGCCAAAAAGTGCATTGTCATCCCTTTTGGTAAAAACTCTGTACCTATGAACTACCACATAGGAGGTAGTTTACTTAACACCAAAAGTGTGATAAGAGACCTTGGGACACAGGTGGACAGTAGTCTCTCCTTTGATAATCACATAACCACAGTAGTCAGAAAATCCTTCTACGTGGCACACCTCATCACAAAAGGTTTCTCATCCAGGAAAAAAGAGGTCATTGTTCCCCTCTACTCTTTACTAATTAGACCCACTATAGAATACAGCACCCCTTTTGGTATGTACCTCACAAGACATCTACAACAACTAGAAAGGCCGCAGAAATACCTCACAAAGAAGATTAACGGCCTCAAACAGATGCCCTACACAGACCGTCTCAAAAAACTCCATCTTAACATACAAAGCTATGTCAAACCCAGAGCTGTTGGACGTGCTCCACTTAAAGAAATCCCAATCCCTCCAAGCTACATGCTCTAGGGACCTAAACCTTGTCGCAACAATAAACAGAACATGCTGGAGGGATAGATTTCTGTGCCACAGACTTCCCATACTCTGGAACAAACTACCTATCTATATCAAACAAAGCTCCTCATTAGCACTCTTCAGGAAAAATCTTGATCATTAGATGGTAGATAGGAAATTCACCCTGGGGATCACTTCTGTAGCTCTGCTTGACAGGGGCACAGGAAAATTATTTTCTTGGGTGGCAAAAGCCAGGGTACCTTTTTGGCTAGGCTTATATAGGCCCTAGGGCCAATAGCCTAGTACTTACTTATGAACCTATGAACATGAAACTATTAAAAATCATAGTAAAAAAGTCAATGCTTCAATGACCTTTCTCTTAAAAAATGGTTTCAATGAAACCATATCATTAATACCAGGGAAGCAGTCTGCTTTAAAGATAATAATTCATTTCTGCTCACAGACTTCTGTCCTGTTTTTAATGTTGCCTCCCCTCAGACTTTCATATATAATTTCTAACACAAAAAATGTAAAATGGTGCTGTCCATTATTAGACTCTACATGTTCAAATAGCACACTAGTTTCTTTTTATTTCTAATATCTCTTAGGTGTTCAAGCACACAATCTCTCAAACAGTGCTTTGTCTTCCCAATGTAGTATACATTACACTATGTGCAAAAAGCATAGTAAACAAAATTCTTTGTAGTACAGTCAGCATAAAAAGGAAAATCTACTGTGCACTTCTGTACAGGATGTACAAACTGGCTACCTGTATAAATGTATTTGCATGCACTACACTTCCTACAGGAGAACATAATGCACAGCACCATTTTACATTTTTTGTGTTACAAATTATATGTGAAAGTCTGAGGGGAGGCAACATTAAAAACAGGACAGAAGTCTGTGAGCAGAAATGGATTCTTTTCTTTAAAGCAGACTGCTTCCCTGGTATTAATGATATGGTTTCATTGAAACCATTTTTAAGAGAAAGGTCATTGAAGCATTGACTTTTTTACTATGATTTTTAATAGTTTCATGTTGTTCATATGATTTTTTTGTGTTTCAGCACTTTAAGAGTTTATGCTTTGTAATAATTGTTATGTGATTTTCATTGGCTGATTTGAATATAAAAATGCACAATGCTTTAATTGTGTTGTCTGATGAAGTGGTGTTTCACTGTGAAAGTGCTCACCTTAAATCATTTTTTATGTTTTATCTGAGTTGGTTTTATTTGATATTTTGAGTTACCATTCTGCCTGCAGGAGCAGCACATTGGTGTGTTATATACGATTTTATTTGTTCCTTCTTTGGAGCTCCATTTCCTGGTTTCTGCAGTTTTTACTGTTAGATTATATGATGACAACATTTTCAGTACACTTGTAGGAGTAGGGCCTTGTAGCAGAGCTCCTGCAGTATTGTGGTCAGATGTAGTGACTGCAGGCTCTGAAATGAAAGAAAGAGAAAAGCTCTACTAAACTGTAATATTATATTGAGGCAATAAAGTTAGTACCTATTATACAAAAAGGAGATAGAGGAAGGACCACAGGTCAGATGTAATGACCACAGGATATTATGCAATGACAAAATTCTCTGCACACTTCTAGGAGTAGGGCCTTCTTCCTAACAAACCCTTTGTATGTACACTGTTCCTGCAGTCAGACTAATCATTTACACTTGTAAGCCCTTAGCAGGTTACACTTCTCATTGCTTGTCTTTGCAGTGCTATGGCATTTGCTTGCAATTGTGCAGGTCCTTAGACCATGTTTTCCTGCCCTGCACTTAGTGATTATTGTGGAATTCATGAATGCTAATGAGTCCATATCTCATTTGCATATTCACAGTGCTCAAAGGACTGAATCTGCACCATATAAAGATAATCATGGAGGTAAGGAACTTGTAACATTGTAGGGGAGACTGGTTACCGAGAGCTTAAACTGCTACTTGCTTTCAAAAATGTTTCAAGTTTAACAACTGATGCTGCAAAGGTATGTTGCAATTTTTTTACAAAATGTATTTATTTTACCATTACTGATGGACTGCATTTCACAAAATACCCATTGGTTTACTTTCTGCATTGATTGGCCCTTTCAGTTGGCATAGCCATGTATATCAATTACACCTTTCCATTAAAAATGTTTGTAAAAACCTGACATTATGGAAACTTTTCTCTGGGAGTTTGAACAGTTATTGCAGAAGAATGTTATATCATTTATTAGTAAGGTCATTGGACTTACATTTGTAGCCCATGAATGTGTTAAGCCTAAGATATAGACCTGCCTGCCCTCCACACAAGTGGATATCCAACAAAGATGTTACCATTTTTAATGGAAAACTGGACATTCTTTTTGTTAATGCTGCAACATACTACAGTTACACAGCTGTTGTCCTCCTTACACATTTTGCATTTTTTTTTCATTTCCTTTATGTTTTGGGAGGGTCTGTATTAACTTGTGTGTACTCATAAGGATCTTTACTGTTTGAATTATTTTGTGCATATTTGAAGCATACATTCCTACATATTTGTTTAGGTAACAATCAGTTGTGGCTTAATTTTCTGTTGTTTTTGTTATTTTATATTTCATCTTAAAAAGAACTGGGGTGCCAATGACATCACCCTTTAAACCACCATACAGTGACATAGAGAATGAAGTTATCATCCAGGCACTATATCAACATGGCTAATTCCTCTTAGACAGAGTTAGATGTGACAAGTCCTCTCAAGACCATATCTGGGAGCAGGTGGACAATGATGTAAATGCTGTAGGAGACCATGGCTGTACCTATCAAAAAATCAGACATGGGGCCAGTGACATGATAAGTCACAAGAAATGTAGGGTGGCTGCAATGGTGGGCCTGCTACTGATCTACCACTGACAGCTCAGCAGAGGGTT
This sequence comes from Protopterus annectens, assembly GCF_019279795.1. Taxonomy (NCBI): domain Eukaryota; kingdom Metazoa; phylum Chordata; order Ceratodontiformes; family Protopteridae; genus Protopterus; species Protopterus annectens. The sequence continues at coordinate 657,660,824 of NC_056745.1, read as the reverse complement.
CACACAGAACTGTTTATGTTGGTACTGACATGGAGGACAAACCAAATGTGTCTACTGCAGAACTTCCAGGTATGGAATATAATGAAATAATTCTCAATGTAAATATATATACGTACATATATATACACGTGGGAGCCATTTATAATTTCAAAATACTGAAATGTCAAATTTCAGTATCTCGAGACTATAAACCTGAATGTTTAAAATAGCGAAAGTTCATAATCGCAAATTCAAATATCTTGAATTCGCGGTTATAGCCTTATGCTACGTGATGTCCGGGATTGTGTGTTTATGGTGCGCGGTGCCATGTGTGGATCTAGGTGTTTTGTCAGGTAAGTGAGTGTTTGGTAAGGGATTTGAGTGGGGGTTAGAGTGTGTTTGAGTGTGCTGATATGTTTGATGTGTGTGTGTGAGGGAATGGAGAATATGCATGTGTGAGTTTGCTTTCGTTTCCTGTTTGTGCGATCTCAGAGTTAGTATATATAAGTAGGGGGGGTGTGGGGGTGTATGAGTTGTGTATGTGTGTAGTTTTTGTTTGTTTATGTTGTGATGTGGGTGTTGTGGTATATGTATGGTATAGTATATGCAGTTTGTCCGGTGTTTTGAATTTCGCGGTTTTGGGTTCGGGGTTTTGTAGTTTCGGTGTTTTGTGGATTTGGTTTCATAGTTTCGAGATACTGAAATTCAATGTTTCAGTATTTCGAGATTATGAAGTGAATCCATACACACACACACAGGCACACACACACACATATATATATATATATATATATATATATATATATATATATATATATATATGCTCTATCTTATATGTATGTGTGTGTGTGTATGTGTGTATATGGGTTCCATAAACTAGATCGAATTTTCACTAATTCGAAATAGTGCATGGAATGCTCACTGCAGCGAAAGTGCACTTAATCAAAAGTGCACTTACGTGAAGTTCAGTACAATGAACGGGTGTTGTACTGAACTTCCGTGCAGTACTCACGGACTTTAGGGTTAGGGCATGGGTCATAGTAGCTATCCCCTTACCATGACCCGTACCCTAACCCTATGGTCCGTGACGACTGCAGCGCAGTGAAGGACATAGCAATGTCCTCCACTATGGTGCGATAGTCACGAACCTTAGGATTAGGGCATGGGTTAGGGTAAGGGGATAGCTTTACTAACTATCCCCTTACCCTAACTCATGCCTTAACCCTAAGGTCCATGACTATCGCACCATAGTGGAGGACATAGCTTGTTTTTTTATGTCCTCCACTGTGCTGCGGTGTTTTCAGTGAAGTGCACTTACGGAAAAGTTCACTTTTGTTAAAGTGAACTTTCGCAGAAGTGAGGCTTCCTATTACAAGTTCGAAGTAGTGAACTTTTGGTCTTGTAATAGAAATCCGTATATATATATATATATATATATATATATATATATATATATATATATGAGATGGTTAGAAGATGGGGTAGAAGACATAAAAAGAAACAAAGAGAAGAATGGCAGTGTAATTAAACTGGAAAGTACAGTTATGTATGAGATTTTTCTTATTCTTGTGCTGTTTGCATTGTGATGCTTATCAGACATGTTTCACCTCCCTTTCTTATATCTAGGCACATTGGGTTTGCGTCTGCAAGATCACCTGCACATGGTAAGAACACCTTTTTATTATTATTAGCACATAGAAAGTAGATTACTACATATGTGGAAGTCATTTTCCACTGCATTAGCATCTATTATTGTTTAAAATAAGTTTTATGTAGCATAAGCTTGATCAATTTGTATTATTTTTCTTTCTTTCTTTCTTGTGTTATTACTTGTTATCATAGGTGATCCTGCCTGTCACACTGTGGAACTCCTACTGCCTGATGTCAGAGTATCGGTAGTCTCTGATGATGGCGGTGATGAAAAGGTACAGTCTGAGGGTACAGAGGCTCAGCCTGACACTGAGACTGTGCCTCCAGCATCCCTTGCCCTTATTTTGGATATAGTCAGTATGCCTACATATACATGACACTGAGACTTCAGACATAGGACAATTTGAGGTTGGCACAATTGTTCGGGATAGTGTGGTTATTCCTGTTGCAGAGCTGGTTGTAGCCAAAGTGAGGGAAATGTGCCACACAGTGGAGTTGGTAGAGGTGCTCAGAGGAGGCCTGTTGTCCATCCTCCTCCTGATGACGGCATATCAGTAGGTGCTACACAATGTATGTGTAGGGTCATCACAGAGGTACAGGCATATTCCTCAAGGGCCTCAGAAGAGATAGTGCTAGTACTGAACATTCTGCATTCTGATGTGTGTGACTGCCTGAACCATAACGGGATGTATGATGCACTGGATCAGGCAGTGTCTGTAATGGAAAATCTACTGGGGAGAGTCATTATGCATGAGGCTAGAGAGCCGCTACATTGTCCGATGTTAGCCAACATGGCCTGGTAATATCACACTCCCATAGTGACATTACCTCCACTGCTCCATCAGTGATTGTAGTGTCCACACCCAACCATGGTAGGCCACATGGTTGTGGTCCTGGACTTAGTTGTGATGAGAGCTCATCCAGGAGACATTGATCATGTTCAGGTAGCCCCCCGACTTCTATCAAGGGCCATGGAACAAGTTGTACAATGCCTGGCAGAGGTAGTTCTTGTGGTTGGGGGTGACAATGTTGATCCACAACATGGAGTCTAGCTTGCACAGCTCACACCTATCCAAGATGTCAGGATGTAGTGCTAACACAGTGCTTGCTTGTGTTCATAAGACACTCAAACAATAACATTACTGTTGATTGATATACATATCTTGCTATTTCACACACATTCACTTCTTTGGTGTCAAGCTTGTCCTCCTGTATCCACTCCCTACCCTGTGCAAGTGATGATGACAACTGTGCCCTGCCCTTTGCACATTTCTTTCTGAGTTAGGGTTGCATATATGTCTGATGCGCTGAGCGGATAGCTAATGCTTGCTTACTCAGAAGCATGCTTCAATGTAAATGTATTGAGAAGAAACGTTTTTATCATTTTTACCAAGTTGTGAATGACTGGATATGTAAATGTTGACCCTCATTGTACTTCTCTTAGTATTCTTAGTAATGCAGTAAAAGTAGATATTTAATTGTTGCTTATTGCTATACTTGTGCAAATCATGCTGTCAGTGACTTTTTCACTGATTTATATACACTGATCATCTGAAATGCTTGATGCACAATATGAAGCAAAATCCATATCTGTATATTGCAAAGATATTACTGACATTACTGTACACTTGAAACATGTTTCAGCTTAGGGACATATAAGTATTTGCATACAAGTCTAATCAGTTAAATACCTTTTTTTTCAAAAAAGGTTCCACACTTACCTTGTTAATGCTGCAGCTACAAGATGTGTCCTTGGGTGTTGTCTCAACGTGATGCTAAGAACACACGACCATTACATGTTTAAGTAAAGGTTGTAGACTTTGGCAGACATCAGTTTTAATATTTGTATGTGCTTAGGATCTTAGGTTTTCACTTAGGTAGTAAGTATGTTTGCTATCCTTTGCATCATAACCAGAGTCATGGTATACTGTGCACACCTACGTCTGTCATCACCATCTGCAGCTGGTGGCTCTCCCATAGAATCTTCATCACTATCTGCTGGAGCTGATGGCTCTGCCTGTGGTCCTTGGAACTGTGGTATTGCCCCTTGTTACATACATACATACGTATATACAAATATTCAAGCACGGGCATTAATGCCCTTCAAGCTTGCTAATATACCAAAACACTTGTTTCCATATTAAGTGCCCATGCTGTTCTTAAAAATATCAACTAGTACTTGCTTTAATGTAATTTGGTAGTCTGTTCCATGCATTGACTACTCTGTTGGAGAACGAATTAGTACACTTCTCATTCCTATAGAATCTTCTACATAGGTTCTCTGATGATTCTCTAGTATTTTTGATAACCCCAAGCATTCCCAGAGGTAGTTGTCTCTAAATGCCCTATATAGCTGAATAAGATCTCCTCTTAGATATCTATGAGGCACTGTACAAGTTCAGATATTTTAGTCTTTCATAATAACTTAAATTTTCACATCCATGGATACCATTTGTATATTTCTGCTGTACTCTTTCCAGTTTACTCATGCTTGTTTTTTATAGGGTTTCCATATTGTTATTCCATACTCAAGTTTGGGTCTAATGTAACTAACAAACAATGACTTCATTATTTTTGATTTCCTAGACTTTATAAATCTTTCTGTACAACTTATAGTTCTATAACTATCATTAACCAATTGGTTATATGATTAGAAAAACTCGTAGCTGAATCTACTCATATACCCAGGTTCTTAAACGAGTCTAAAGTTTCAATCACTGTGTGCTGCATTAAATATTCACCTTTCAATTTATGTTTCCCAAATCTCATATGCTTAGTTTTTGATGTATTTATCAGCATATTAGACCCCTGTGCCCAAATGGTCAATTTAGTCAGTTATTTTGCAGACATGCCTTATCTAACACGTAATCAGTTTACCCAATTTCAGGTCGTCTGCATATTAACTGTAGAACACCTCAGATGAAAAAGTTATGTCTGAAAGATACAATCTAAATAAGTAAGCCTAGGACAGAGCCCTGTGGGAAACCCTGACTGTAACCAAGGATTTCACCTGTCCAGTTGCTGTATGACACTTGCCATGTCCTATTTGTAAGTCATGCAGCTATCCATCTTGTCAACAGTACATCAATACCTAGTTGTACTAATTTATTGATCAGTGTTTTGTGTATGATCCTGTCAAATGCTGAAGTTAAATCTATATAAATTGCATCACAGCACAATTTTTCATTCATAGCTGTTATTATATGGTTATAGAACTTATCCAATATTACCTTCTCCATTATTTTTCCACAACATGAAAGTAGACTTAAGGGTCTATATGACTCTGGGTTACTGTAAGTTCTTGCTGAAGTGTTCTCAGGTCATTCTTACTAATTCTGTCTCTTCCCTGTGCTTTGTTTGGATCCAGTTTGTGCAGTTCTTTTTCAAAATAATCTAATTTTTTTCCAGTATCTGGAGTTACCTGGATGTCACTCTAACAACTTATCACCCCTTTTGTGGAGCCAAACTGTTTTGCATAAGATTTTGTAAATATATCTATAATCTGTCTGAGAATAAATTTTAGAACCTGCACACAATTTATCAATTTGTGTATCTTTACTCCTTCTACATCTTATGTATCTATAAATAGGTTTCCTAGTATGCTCAATATCTTTATATAAATTATCTTCAACATTTTTTTGATCTTGTCTCACACGATGCTTAATCTGTTTGTCTAACGTGTTTATTTTAGTTTTCAAAGTTGCAGTTCGACCTGTCTTACATTTCTTATATTTTTTGTCTCTCACCTTAATTGGATATCTTGTTCTTATGGAAATATTGTTGTCCTTGTTGAAGTTGTTTCCTAAGAATTATATTATGCAACATGGCACAGACTGTGAATATTTGGGCAGAAGTGGCTGGGTTGTACAGCGGGACGCCTTCTGATGTGTGTAGGCACTGGAACCTTGATTTGAGCAAGCCAATTACATATTCTGTGATATTCCTAGTTGGAGCATGAGCATCATTGTATCCTTAGTGGGATTATGAGGGGTTTCTCATGGGTGTCAGGAGCCAAGGTTTCTGTGCATAACCTGCATTGCCTGCTAGATGCCTTTGTGGAAAGTCACCCATAGCAAAACGTGTGTACAGCTTGCAGGTGTGCCATATGTATGAGCCATGAAAATTACCTGGCTTACTTGCACAGACATTGTAGGTGATTCATTGAGCATTACAGACAACCTGACAGTTTAAAGAGTAGCATTCCTTCCTGTTTATGTACATCCTTCCCTGTGCAACAAGTGGACTTATATGTCTATGTATATGCAATCTAGGCCCCAAACTTCAGAGAAGTGTGCTATTGCATAAAATTCCTGCATTGTTCTTGGTCTTTTCTCTGGTGTCAGTGGGAAACAGATATGATCACTTGCATGTTGTAGAATTGCATTTAGAAACTGAAATAATATTTTAGAAGCTGAGGTTCATGACACCCCTAATATAGTCCCTGTTGTTCTCTGGAAAGTACATTTAGCTAGTATATGTAATGTTTGTTTCTACTGGGATTGGCTCTCCACAATTTCCACGGGGCCTCAGATGAGGCCCTTGTATAGGTTCTCCACAGTTTCTCTGGTGCCTCAGGTGAGGGTGGTGGAGGTTGCATATTTCCTCCAGTGTTTCCCTGTCCACCCAGTATCACTCTACAATTTCTGCGTGATGCAGTCCATGACAAGTCATATGGGGTCTAAACACCCTTTCCTTCTTGGCCGAAGTTTGGCAGCAGCAGCACCTGAATTAAAACCTGTTGCACATACACATTAATGATGGCAGCAGAAAACCCTAACTATTTTTTTTCTAAGTGTAATTGTGGATGTAATCCAAAGTGCTTTGGATTTCAGGGCAAATGGAAGCACTGAGTGTACACAATTACTTTATACATTCCTGAATAGCTCTGCCATGTTGGATTGGTTAATTAGCATGTAATTCGGCTACTTATGCTTTCAGTTAGCATAGTGTGCTGGTTACCCTCGTTTTGTGGCTCTGCACAGAACTGTTTAATGAATACTAAATAGCACACTATCATGTGAGCAACACTAAGTGCAGGCATTGTTAAATCCAGCCTGGGGTCTTTTACTGCTATAATGATATTTACTATGACAACTCTTGCCATAAGCAATACAAGACTCTGCACCAATTTTAAGGCTCACTCTTGCTAAAACAAAATACTGTACAATCAGTGCAGTCCTACCAGCCTTTCCTGAATACCACTTTGCCATTTACTAATTTTAACCTGATCAACTTTCCCCCAGTTAGTATAAATACCACCTCAGGACTCATCTGAAAAGAGGCTGCTAGCCTCATCATCATCTTCTTTCGGCTGTTCCCATTAGGGGTCGCCACAGCAGATCACCTGTTTCCATTTCTTTCTGTCCTCTGCATCTTACTCTGTCACACCAACCACCTGCATGTCCTCTCTCACCACATCCATAAACCCTATCTTAGGCCTTCCTATTTTCCTGTTACCTGGTAGCTTCATCCTTAGCATCTTTTTCCCAATATACTCAGCATCCCTCCTCAGCACATGTCCAAACCAACGTAATCGTGCCTCTCTGGCTTTGTCTCCAAACCTTCCAACCTGGGTTGACCCTCTAATATACTTATTCCTAATCCTGTCCACCCTCGTCACACCCAGTGCAAATCTTAGCATCTTTAATTCTGCCACATCCAGCTCAAACTCCTGCCTTTTTGTCAATGCCACTGTCTCCAACCCATATAACAAAGAGGCTGCTAGCCTAGTGAGACTAATCGGGCCAATGAAGAATGAATGGCTCGATAGATAGATAGATAGATAGATAGATAGATAGATAGATAGATAGTGGATATAAAAAGTGTACACACCCCTGTTAAAATGCCAGGTTTTTGTAATATAAAAAAATGAGACCACAATAAATCATTGCAAAACTTTTCCCACCTTTAATGTGACCTATAACCTGTACAATACAACTGAAAAACAAACAAATCACATATATTGCTATATATCGTATAACCTAAACAATATTACATAAATTATTCAACTCCTGCTTTTTTTAAAACAAGAAACATCTTCATTAACCATCACTTACTACATAGGCAATCATACATTTATATAAATGAAAACAAACCACACCGACACAATCCTAGTCCCAAGCATTTTACATCACAAACCATACTGACACACTCCCAATTGCAAACATTATACATCATTTATAATCTACCCAATCTTTCACACTCAAACATTACATAGCTCATTTAAGTCCTGCTGCCTTTTAGGCCTCATTCCTCCCTTACATGTATTGTTCCCACAATTCCCATTTTTTCCTATATAGTTTGCTCCTACCCTTTTCTGAAGATCTCAATTCCAGTTGTTTTATTTCTGTTACTATATAAAAATATCTATGTAAACATTTCCTGGCAAAAATTCTAAATCTTCTATATTTTTGTTGCATATTTGGGTGACACTCATATATCCTCCCATTGTTTCTTTGTGAATTGCTTATCCACTTTCTCTTCCCAATCCTTTCTAACCTCCTCTGATTGATTCTTATAGTTATCATGCAATATTTTATATGCTCTACTAATTATTTCTTTTTTAATGGCTGCTTCTGTTCTAGATTTTATTAAAAACTCTACCAGTGCTGGTCTTTCATTTAGGACCCCCTATTTCTATCTCTGTCTATACTCTGATATCAATCCCTGCTAGGGAAGACTGTCTCTAACCTGCAGTCCAAATAAATTATTGGCATCTTCCCATTCTATCATCTTTCCCACTCTATTTATTTACTCCCAATACCTTGGTTTTCTCCAGTATATTCTGTCCCCCTCTTACCTATTGTCTGTATTCCTAATTGCAGACATTCCTATCAGCAAAACTTCCTTTCTCAATTCCCATGTTGGCTTAGTTCTTAGAATACTTTATGCTACTTCATGGACATAATATTCTGCATGATTATTGTTATTCTCCTTAAAGGTCTGTATCCAAAACCACAGTCTCTCCTTGTTTCTAGAGCTATCCCCCTGTTTCATCACTATCCCTTTCCACTTTGAATTATAGTTTTCTGCTTCTGCTATGTATAGGAGTCTTAGCTGTGTAGCTGTGAAATACCCCTTCAAATTGGGTAACCCTAATTCTTCCTGTTCTACTGGAAGAGTCAGCTTATCCCCTTGACTCTTGCCGTCTTCCTCTCCCAGATAAAGTCCTTCAGCTCTTTATTAATTGCTACCTACAAAGCTCTGGTTGATAAAAATCTGCCTGATCTGTATATAATACTAAAGGGACTAAAACAGTTTAACTGCTTGTATCTTACTATTCATATCCATATAACAAAGCTTCCACTTTCTCAGTTTTTGTATATATTTTGTTTAGCCTCTTCCTACATATCCTTAGCTGCCATGTAAGAATAATTTTAATCCATACTCCTAAATATTTCATTTTATTGTGTTTCCATAAATATGGGCATTATTGAACCATTTTATGTGTGGGTACATAATTTACCACTATTCCCTTTGTTTCAGCTTCATTAATTTTGTATCCTGAAAAGATGTGAAACTATCTCAAAATGTTCCACAACACTGTAATGTCTTTTTCTGGTTTTGTCAGGTACAAAATAATATCATCTGCAGATAAAGCCAGCTTTTCTTGGCAACCATATCAATTATATCCTTGAATTTCTGAGTCTCTTATTTTCTTTGCCAATGGTTCTAAATATATTGTAAATAATAAAGGGGAAAGAAGACACCCCTGGCTCCTCTGCTCAACCTGAAATTATCAGAGAGGCCCCCACCCACTTTAATTTCCCCCTCCGATTCCTGATATATTCTTCTAATCAACCTTATAATTTTTTCAGGAAAAGCAAATGCTCATAAAGTCCCAGCTTACTCTGTCAAATGCTTTTGCTGCATCAAGACCCACCAACAACAGTGGTATTTCTTATATTCTACTTCCCTCTGGATTATCAATGTTCTGTTAATGTTGTCAAATGTTTGCATCCCCGCCACAAAACTGCATTAACCCATATCTATCAGTTTTGGCATTACTTTTGCCATTCTTTTAGCCATTATAGACATGAACACTTTATAATTATGGTTTAGTATTGAAATGGGCCTCTATGAAGCCGGATCTGATGGATCCTTACCTTCCAGGATGGTGGTACTTCTCTTCTTAAGATATTGCTAGACAAAACCTTCCAGATCTTTAACAGTTTTTTTCCTCCTAGCTTCCAAACTTCCAAAGGAACACCATCTATTCCTGGGGACTTTCCTGTAGATTGGTTATACATCGCAATTATTATCTCATCTCCTAGCATGTTAGTAATTGAGCCATATTTACCTCTAAACTTGGCATATTTAATTCCGCCATAAACATTTCCATTTGTATCTTTTCTTGATTTTCATATTTTTCTGCTTTTTAGAGACTCTCATAGAACTGATGAAATATTTTTAATACCTCTACAGCATCTCTTTGTAACCTTCTTTGTTATAGGCTCCCTAAATTTGGCGACAGTCCTTTCTACTTTCTGTTGCCTGAGTTGTTGTGCTAAATGTTTTTGTGCTCTCGTGTTATTATCAGAAAACAGTTGCTTAACAGAAATCTTGCTAAGGTTGTGCATTTTATCAAGGTAATCCCTTATTTTTTGCGTAGCATTCTGCAGTTGCTCCTGTTCTTGATCTGTGAAATTCCCTCTATTCTGCAATACTACTGCATTTGTCAGTCCCTCTAAATAATTTGTTACTTCTTAACCATAGCTCCCTTTCTTTTATTTCTACCCTATTTTTAAACTCCACCTTAATTTTATCCCACTCCCTACTATATTTTCAGAAGAAATTTTTAGCCTCTCTAACAGCTTCTGAATAATCTCCACTACCCGTTCCATAAATTCCTCTCTTTTCAAGAGATAGGCAGGAAACCGCCAATATATCATGTTTATTTCATTACACTGTGTTTTTATTTTAGCTATTATTGGTGCATAATCTGAAATAGTTATTGGGTGGGTATCAAGATCTTCAATTAAATGCACATGCTCTTGTGAAATGTAAATTTTGTCTAACCTAGCCCAGTTTGTATATCTTGGGGAATAATATGTAAATTCACTCTGACCTCCTGTTACTGAATTCACATCTTCTATGCCAAATGTTAATACATTTCTTCAAAAATCTACCCTCCTTTGTTATATTTTCCCTTCTGGGTCCCCGGACACATTTTCACAGCTGCAAATCAAGTTTAAGTCCCTACCTCTAAGTAATATTCCTTGCTGAAAACTAATCCTCCTCTCTTGTCAGTAGCCCCTTAGCACTACATATCTTCCATTATTATCTTTTTTATCCTCTTCTATCACTATTGGAGCTCCTCTTGCAATTAATATAAGTACTCCTCTTTTCCTATGTCCCAGATAGTCTGCTGAATAACCATACCGAAAATCTTTCTTTATCAAATTCACATGTTCGGTTCTTTCAAGTGTGTCTCCTGTAACATAACTATTTGCGCTCTACATTTTTTAATATTGTTCACTACTCCTTCTTGTTTGCATTTATCTATGAGGACATTTACATTTAAAATCATTAAATAAAGCATCATTGTATTAAAAAGTTATTATTCCCAACTTTTACGTATAACACCTTTTTGTTAAATATCTAGTTCCGGCTTATGTGTTACATGCATACACTGGCAAGTTGAACTTTTATACAGTTGTTTCTTGTCATATACATTTGTGTCTATGTCACAGCTTATAAAACTTTTTTTGTTTTATTGAAAGCCCTCAAACAAAAAACAAACAAACACACCCCAATACCCCTCTAAAAGCTATTAACTTTTCAGTTTCTTCTTTCATTCTTTTTCATTTACCTGCTCTCTCTTAAAACTTGTTAATAAATCAGTCTAAGGTCTTTAATCCAGTTATTTCCCCATGCAAGAATGAGAAAAAGCACATTATTATTTTTCTTTTATCATACTTTTTACCCAGGTTTTTATATACATTGCAGTGCCTACATTTCTTAAAACTGAACAAGAAAAGAGAGAGAAGGTAGAAAGAAAAGGAAAACTGAACAGCAGCACCTGTTTACAATCCCCATTACACTTAAAATAACTGAAAAAACTATACCTTATGGTCTGTACAGAAGACCACAAGCCACAAAATTGGTACTAATTAAGAAAAAAAAAACTTTACTTACACTTAACTTTCTCCCTCCTCTTGCCCTCCCCAAAGCACTTTTCCAAACATTAATGACATGAAGTAGGGCATATGTTTTAGAGTCCCTCACAAGTCCAACAAACTAAAAACGTCCAGCATTTCCAGATTTTCTTGTTCTGTCATCTTTCATAAATATAATTATTGCAATATAATCCCATATTAAGTTACTGATTTTATTACTGTTCATGTCTGAAATCATGTCTCTGCTTAATTTCCAATGTACTCTCGATTCTTCTAGTCAACTCTCTTGTTCCCTTCCTTCTCTCCATTTTCCTTTGAAAATTTTAAAAAGGTTTCACAGGTACATTCCCTCCGTGGTCTTTAATACCAGAAGAATATGCAGCAGAATCTTCTTCACTTTCACAGCTTACTTTTTGTTGGGCCAGCCTTTGTATTTCCTCTTTAGCATGTACTTCATCATAGGTTCATAGGTTCATAGGTTGGTACTAAGCAATCGGCCCTAGGGCCAATACAAGCCTAGCCATAACAATTCCCTGGCTATTTCTTCCCACACTATTTACTTCTCTGGACCCCTGTCTAGCAGGGTGACTGACATGATCCCTGGGGTGAATTTCCTTTCTCCCATCCAATCATCAAGGTTCCTTTTGAAAAGGGCCAAAGAGGCACTCTGCTTGACATGTATGGGCAGTCTATTCCAGAGTCTGGGAAGTCTCTGGGTCAGGAACCTATCCCTCCAGCATGTTTTGTTTATTGTGATGACAAGATTTAGATCCCTGGAGCGTTTGGCTCTGAGGGATTGGGATTTCTTTAAATGTAGCATGTCCAGCAGCTCTGGGTTTGACATGGCCTTGTATGTTAAGCAGAGATCGCCTCGGAGTAGACGATATGTGACAGAGTATAGCTAGAGTTTTTTAAGCTGGTCAGCATAGGGGATCTGCTTTAGGCCTGTGATTCTTTTAGTGAGGTATTTCTGCGGCCTTTCCAGTTGTTGCAGATGTCACAAATTGATTTTTCCCTCCAGGGAAGAATAACTTGAAGTCAGCTGGGTACAGCAGTTTGAATTTCACACCTGCATCTCAACATTCCCTGCACAGTGGAATACATTTGCTTTTCTTCTGGCTGGTGTACAAGTAATCATTCTCCACTAACACATTGCTGTCTCCCACTTTTAGTACTTTGTCCTTCTGCCACAATTTTTTCAGAATCAACTCCTTCTGCTGGTAGGATTGCATCTTTACTATTAAAGGTTGTTATAGTCATAAATAAATAACATTAAGAATTTACCTTATATGCCTTTAGTCAGGAACAACACTTCTGGATGTACAAACAAAAATTTTATTTTTACAGCCCTGGGAGTCAGTCTTCATAGCCCTTGCTGAAGCATTCTCACTTTACATACAAAGACTGTAATTTTATACATTTTCTTATCAAACTGCTCATGCAATTTCATTATGTTATAATGACTGTGTCCTATAGAAAACTTTGCAAATGTCCTCATCCCTTGTGATTTTCACTTCAGACTTCATGTGAACACCTTCCTATACATGATTCACCTGCTTCCAAGGGGTCTTGTTTCTGACCTTGAATGTTTCAAACCTGCCTTAGCAACAACGTACTCTTAGCCTGGAGGAGTCAAGCTAACAAATTCCCTTTTGTAATAACTACATGCCTCACTTCATGCAACATGTACTATTCTCTCTTATTACATACTAAAAGAATGCAGTTTGAAAAGAACAGTAATACTGTAGCTCATGAAGCTGTATTTTTCCCAGCCCTGCATACAAATTATATTTGCTTTTTTTTTTTAACAATTATACTATAACATCATTCTTCTTTCTTTCGGCAGCTCCCGTTAGGGGTCACCACAGCGGATCATCTGTTTCCATTTCTTCCTGTCCTCTGCATCTTGCTCTGTCACACCAACCACCTGCATGTCCTCTCTCACCACATCCATAAACCTTATCTTAGGCCTTCCTCTTTTCCTGTTACCTGGCAGCTTCATCCTTAACATCTTTTTCCCAATGTACTCTGCATCCCTCCTCAGCACATGTCCAAACCAACATAATCTTGCCTCTCCGGCTTTGTCTTCAAACCTTCCAACCTGGGCTGACCCTCTAATATACTTATTCCTAATCCTGTTCACCCTCGTCACACCCAGTGCAAATCTTAACATCTTTAACTCTGTCACATACGCCTAACACGCTATTTGTGGAGATCATTACAATACAGCGTTTCAGCTTGGTGGTGCATAAATTCTCTTCTCATATAACATAGCTGGTCTCACTACCCTCTTGTAGACCTTCCCTTTCACTATTACTGGTACTCATCTGTCACAAATCACTTCTGACACTCTTCTCCACTCACTCCGTCCTGCCTGTACTCTCTTCTTCACCTCTCTTCCACATTCACCATTACTCTGAACTTTTGATCCCAAGTATTTAAACTCATCCACCTTCGCCACCTCTACTCCCTACATCCTCACCATTCCTCTATCATCCCTCTCATTCACACACATATATTCTGTCTTAGTCCTGCTGACCTTTATTCCTCTTCTCTCTAGAGCATATCTCTACCTCTCCATGGTCTCCTCCACCTGTTCCCTACTTTCACCACAGATCACAATGTCATCTGCAAACATCATAGTCCACGGGGACTCCTGTCTGATCTCGTCTATCAACCTGTCCATCACCACTGCACATAAGAAAGGGCTCAGAGCTGATCCTTGATGTAATTCCACCTCCACCATAAACACATCCGTCACTCCCACCGCAGACCTCACCGCTGTCACACTACCCTCGTACATATCTTGTACCACTCTTACATACTTCTGTGACATTCCTGACTTCCTCGTCACACCTAGTGCAAATCTTAACATCTTTAACTCTGCCACGTCTAGCTCTGACTCCTGCCTTTTTGTCAATGCCACTGTCTCCAACCCATATAACAAAGCTAGTCTCACTACCCTCTTGTAGACCTTCCCTTTCATTCTTACTGGTACTTGTCTGTCACAAATCACTCCTGACACTCTTCTTCACCCTTTCCATCCTGCCTCTCTTTTTCACCTCTCTTCCACACTCACCATTACTCTGAACTGTTGATCCCAAGTATTTAAACTCATCCACCTTCACCACCTCTACTCCCTGCATCCTCACCATTCCTCTATCCTCCCTCTCATTCACACACATATATTCTGTCTTAGTCCTGCTGACTCTCATTTCTCTTCCCTCTAGAGCATATCTCCACCTCTCCAGGGTCTCCTCCACGTGTTCCCTACTCTCACTACAGATCACAATGTCATCTGCAAACATCATAGTCCACAGGGACTCCTGTCTGATCTCATCTGTCAACCTGTCCATCACCATTGCAAATAAGAAAGGGCTCAGAGCTGATCCTTGATATAATCCCACCTCCACCTTAACCACATCCGTCACTCCCACCAAAGACCTCACCGCTATCAAACTACTCTCATACATATCCTGTACCACTCTTACATACTTCTCTGACACTCCCGACTTCCTCATACAATACCATAACTCCTCTCTAGGCACCATATCATATGCTTTCTCTAAGTCTACAAAGACACAATGCAACTCCTTCTGACCTTCTCTGTACTTCTCCATCAACACTCTCAGAGCAAACATCGCATCTGTAGTGCTCTTTCCTGGCATGAAACCATACTGCTGATCACTAATCATCACCTCCCTTCTTAACCTAGCTTCCACTACTCTTTCTCATAACTTCATGCCATGGCTGATCAATTTAATCCCGCTGTAATTACTACATCTCTGCACATCACCCTTATTCTTAAAAATCGGTACCAAAACACTTTTTCTCCATTCCTCAGGCATACTCTCATTTTCCAAGGTTTCATTAAACAATCTAGTTAAAAACTCCACTGCCATTTCACCTAAACACCTCCATGCTTCCACAGGTATGTCATCTGGGCCAACAGCCTTTCCATTCTTCATCCTCTTCATAGCTATCCTTCATGATTCACTATCCGCAGATCATCCAACCTTCTCTCCTTCTCATTCTCTTCATTCATCAAACCCTCAAAGTACTCCTTCCATCTGTTCAACACATTCTCTTTGCTAGTGAGTATGTTTTCCTCATTATCCTTTATCACCTTTACCTGCTGCAGATCTTTCCTAGCTCGGCCCCTCTGTCTAGTCAATCGGTACAGGTCCTTTTCTCCCTCCTTAGTATCCAACCTTTCATACAACTCTCTATACACCTTATCCTTAGCCTTTGCCACCTCTCTCTTTGCCATGCACCTCATCTCCTTATACTGCTGTCTACTTTCTTCATCTCTCTGACAATCCCACTTCTTTGCCAACCTCTTTCTCTGTATACTTTCCTGTACTTCCTCATTCCACCAGCAGGTTTCCTTGTCCTCCTTCCTCTTTCCAGATGTCATACCAAGCACCTTTATAGCCATCTCCCTTATTAGCTCTGCTGTAGTTACCCAGCTATTCGGTAACTCTTCACTGCCACCCAGTGCCTGTCTTAATTCTTCCCTGAACTCCACCTCACAACTACCCCTTTTCAATTTCCACCATTTGATCCTTGGTGCTGCCCTCACACTCCTCCTCTTCTTCTTGATCACCAATGTCATCCTACAAACCACCATCCTATGCTGCCTAACTACACTTTCCCCTGCCACCACTTTACAGTCTCCAATCTCCTTCAGACTGGCCCTTCTACATAAGATATAATCCACTTGTATGCATCTCCCTCCACTCTTGTATGTCACCCTATGCTCCTCCCTCTTGTTAAAATACGTATTCACCACAGCCATGTCCATCCTTTTCACAAAATCCACTGCCATCTGACCTTCAGCATTCCTTTGCTTAACACCATACCTACCCATCACTTCCTCATCCCATCTGTTCCCTTCACCAACATACCCATTGAAATATGCTCCAATCACCACTCTCTCACCCTTGGGTACAGTCATCACCACTTCATCCAACTCACTCCAAAATTTTTCTTTCTCATCCATTGCACACCCAACTTGTGGAGCATATGCACTAACAACATTCATCATTACACCATCAATTTCCAGCTTCATAAACATCACTCTATCTGACACTCTTTTCACTTCCAAAACGCTCTTAGCAAACTGTTCCTTCAGGATAACCCCTACGCCATTTCTCCTCCCATCCACACCATGATAAAACAATTTGAACCCGCCTCCGATACACCTAGCCTTGATCCCCTTCCATCTGGTCTCTTGCACACACAATATACCAACCTTCCTTCTGTCCATCAAATCAGCTAGCTCTCTCCCTATATCAGTCATACTGCCAACATTCAAAGTTCCAAACCTCACTGTCACAGTCCTAGCCTTTATCTGCCTTCAGGCATGCCTTCCCCCCTCTTCTCCTCCTTCGGCCAACAGTAGCCCAATTTCCACCAGCACCCTTTTGGCCAACGTACTGGTGGCGGTCGATGTTAACTCGGGCCTTGACTGATCTGGTATGTATATCTGTACTGTTGTCCACATGTATGATTTGGCAAAATTTTATGCCAGATGCCCTTCCTGATGCAACCCTCCCCATTAATCTAGGCTTGGGACTGGCACAAAGAAATGCACTGGCTTGTGCATCCCCAGTGGCTGGGTTCATACTATAACATCATTAATAAACTGAAATTAATATAAATTTTTAATAAGCTGGTCTTATCCCATAACAGTTTCCTCCCTCTGACACTATTAGTGTCAAACCATACATATAATTATATTTTTATTTTTTTTAACCTGATAAAATATGCCTCAGCATCATAATGCTCAGATTCAGTTCTATTGTTGAGGTCTCCCCCTCTAACATTGATATTTATAAATATATAAATATATTTATTCTCGTCTATCAGTCCAAGCATATCAGTAACTACAACTTTTATATATATATATATATATATATATATATATATATATATATATATATATATTCTTTGTACATTTGTATTAATTAATGCCAATTATTACATCACTCTCAAACTTGATTTGTATTGGATGAAACTGGTTTAAATGTTGAGTAACTGCTGACATGCTTTATTATTGTCTGATGAAGCGGAGCTTTGGTCCGTGAAAGCGCTTACCCTGTGTATTTTAGTACCCCTTAAATATTTTGAACTAAGCCGTGCTTGGAACCTTTGCTGTTTCTTTGACATTTACTACATTTTCACAGTTGGTTCCTGTGCTGATAGTGAGGTTTGTTTGCAGTTCCGTTTCTGTAATGCAGGCTGTGCTGTGCAAGGTCCGTTTCTGTAATGCAGGCTGTGCTGTGCAAGGTCCATTTCTGTATTGTAGGCTGTGCAAGGTCCATTTCTGTAATGCAGGCTGTGCTGTGCAAGGTCCATTTCTGTAATGCAGGCTGTGGTGTGTGTGTGTGTGTGTGTGTGTGTGTGTGTGTGTGTGTGTGTGTGTGTGTGTGCGCGCGCGCGTGTGTGTATGTGTGTTACTTATGACTCATGGTTAGAATTACTTGGGATCAAACCCTGTATTTTAGGTACAGGAACCTGCATTCTCTACCCACACCACCACTTCTGATCCAGGGAGTTTAGTCAGTTCCTCTTAAAATTTGTGGTTTTCTGGCAAATCAGTGAGAATGGAATTCATTAAATAATGATAGCCCTTTATGTTTTAGTCTTCCTATTTTTTTTGGAAATGTATAACCTGCTAGGGGGATTGTGTTATCTGCTGCTGATGGGGGGATTGTGTTATCTGCTGCTGCTGGGGGGATTGTGTTACCTGCTGCTGCTGCTGAGGGGATTGTGTTATCTGCTGCTGCTGAGGGGATTGTGTTATCTGCTGCTGCTGCTGATGGGATTGTGTTATCTGCTGCTGCTGGGGGGATTGTGTTATCTGCTGCTGCTGCTGAGAGGATTGTGTTATCTGCTGCTGCTGGGGGGATTGTGTTATCTGCTGCTGCTGGGGGGGATTGTGTTATCTGCTGCTGCTGGGGGGGATTGTGTTATCTGCTGCTGCTGAGGTGATTGTGTTATCTGCTGCTGCTGCTGATGGGATTGTGTTATCTGCTGCTGCTGAGGGGATTGTGTTATCTGCTGTACTTTGTTGTACTTTAAAGGGAGTAGATGCTGCAGTCCTGTGAATGTCCTCCTCTGGAGGAGTTGCCTAGTAACTATGAACCTGTTATTAGTTTGCCATCCATTCCCTATTGCAATATTACTAGCTTATCATTTTTTTAATGTAACATAGGCAATTCATTCTTCAAGGGCAACAGGCACTTTATTTGTAATGAATGAATGAAATATAAAGTTGTTTGCTAGCAACAACCATTTCTTTAGTTATAGATCCCTTTAATGTAGAATTATTTAGATGATTTTACTCAGATATTTTGCATATTTACTGATATTGGTGGATTGCAGTGACAGAAGATTGAGTGGCCTTTTATGATTGAAAGTTTCTGCAATTGGTAGTTTTGTCATTATTGGTTCATACATTTTGTTTCATTGCTTATTAGAAGAATGTTCAAAACTACAAATTTAAAACACATTCTAACAAGAGGTGCTGTATTATACAAGGAATATAATTTAATACAATCAGGAAGGTGAATCAAAGAACTCATACATGTATGCATGGCCCTAAAAATGTGAAGGAGCCTATGGTTTGAAAACAACCCAAACGTAAGCTTAGTCCTCCACTGGCCAGATGCAAAATTAATGTGTGTTTTCATGCCCTTTCAGAGAATGTGAGTTTCAAGAGCAGAGAAGTTTACTGCTCATGCTAAGTCTGTTTTCATTGCAAGACTGTATTGTTTGTTTAGCAAATGGCTCAGTGTTTGTACTATTTTATTTCAATATTTGTAATCACTGCAGAAGTAAATAAGGAAACAGTATGCACGCTGACAGGTTTGAGCAGTGTTTGTGGTAATTGAGGAGAAATAGCCAAGTAATGGAACACTGGAGTGGCTGGGGAGGAGGCTGCTGTTGGAGCGACAGGGGGTTACAGACTATCCATTCAAGTAAAACAAAGCTCATCTCTGTCCATATTCAAATGCAACTTAGATCTAAGGATGGGTAATAGAAAATGTACTCCAAGATTGCTCCTCATGCCAATAATGGATAGAGACAGTCCCTAAATGCTGCATCCCTTACATGGGGCCCCTCAAATTATCAATTATATGATCACAGTTATTCTCACTAGGGCTGATGTACAATTATCAGCCATGGGATAGGTAAGACCATTCAGGAAATGTTAATTCAAGCACCAAAAGGGAAATTGGCTAAGCTTAAAATGTCCTCAAAGTGAACCTATGTTGTGGTAGTAAATAGTTTTTAAAAAATTGCCCTTTTTAGATCACTAAGTGCCCCTCTCACTATCCACCCCCCCCCCCCCAGTCTTCAACAGCTTCTGGCAACTATGCCTTTAATTCCTCCATAGGAGAAAGCAAACAGTTAGTTACACACACACAATCATGCTCTTCACCATCCTCAGCAGTAGGCAATAGAGATGCAGGATTTAGAACAGGACAGCGGATCAGAGAAATAGATGGATCAGAAAGAAGTGTGAGTTCATATCTAGTTAGATGTGCAGTCGAGAGAGGTTGAGTTTTCATTTTAAGCAAAATAAATGATACAGAATGAGGGACAGCTACTGTGAGATCATGCCCAAGCACCAACGATTATGCCCGATTAACTAGAATGGCAGCAGCAGCAACTGCCCTTAAACAGGGTGGAAAACTTTTTGCAACAGAATCAAGTGCTTTGCTGTAATAAGCTAGTGGCAGATAGCTGTTCCCATGTTTCTGTGCAAGTACTCCTTGAGCAGATCCATTTCTTTCATGACAGAATAAAATAAAAGTCTTATCATAGTCTGGTAACTCTAAAGCTGCAGCAGTAGCTAAAGCTTGCTTCAAGTTCTACAATGAATTTTCCTCTTCACTATTCCAAAGGAGAGGCTCTGGTGTATCCTCCTTTAAAAGATTTGTCAAAGGTTAGGCAATTTCTGCATAGTTAGGGATCTACTGTCTACAGTATCCTGTCATACCTAGGAAAGACCTAAGCTGTCTCTGAGTAGTCGGGCATGGTGCCTTAGATATTGCATCAATACGAGATGGTAACACTTGCCTGCTACCCTGGGATATTAAATGACCAAGATAATGTACCTGAGATGACCACCATTGTAGTTTTTCTCTAGACACTTTGTGTCCCTTTTCTGCAAGGATAGTCAGAAGATGCAAGGTATCCTGCTGACATTGCTGAAACTAGTCTGATGCTATTAGTAAAGCATCTACATATTGTACTAACACAGACCCACCCAGAAATGTCACATTCTCCAAATCTTTTTTTAGAATTTGAGAAAATAATGAAGGAGATTCAGTATACCCTTGTAGCAACCATGTCCATGTATACTGATGTCCCTGATAAGTAAAAACAAATAGAAACTGACTGTCAGGGTGAATAGGCATAGAAAAGAATGCTGAACATAAATCGTTCACAGAAAAGTAACTAGCTGTAGGTGGTATGCAACTCAGTATTGCTGCTGGATTTGGAACAACAGGAAAAGTAGGTAGTACTGCATTATATACAACCCTTAAGTCTTGTACACAGCTATAAGTATCCTTTCCTGGCTTTTTCACTGGTAAAATAGGAGTATCACAAGGGCTTTTAGCTGGTATTATAATTCCTTGCTGTATTAGAGACTGAAATACAGGTTTGATTCCCTGTTCTGCTTCCGACTTTAGTGGATATTGTGGAAGTCTGTGGAGTGATTTTGATGGATTTAATTTTATTTTTACTGGTTCTGCTGATTTCAGTATACCTACTTCATTTGCATGCTTAGCCCACAAGTTAGCAGGTACCTGCTATAGTAACTTTATCTGCATGTATGCTTCCAGCAAGTTGTTCCTCAGCTTCTGCTAAAACTGCCAGTACTTCCCCCTTTTATTCTGTTGGAACATTTAGATACACCCCTTCTGGGGTACAGTAAATAGTACTGCCCAGCTTACATAGCAAATCTCTTCCTAGTAGGTTTACTGGTGCAGTAGTACTCAAAAGAAAATAATGCTTTTTTTCAATCGGACCTAAAGAAATGGGGATGGGTTCTGAACCAGGATACATAACCTTAGTATTTGTTACTCCAACTGCCTTTACTTTATGCTGGTATTTGACTATCTGAAGTAATTTTTAGCACTGGCCTAGTAGCTCCAATGTCCACCAGGAATGGGGTTTTCTTTGAATTTATTTTCATCTTAACGTAGGGCCCATTTTGATCTATTGGCAGGAGAGGGTTAATATTCACTTCTGTTTTATTTTCTTGACCTAGTCAGCATGGAGCTTCCTGACTCCTTCCAATCTGAGGAGGTGGCGGAGGAAAAACTGCATTATTATAATTTGGTTGCCACTCAAAGTGTCTTGGACTCTTTGCATTTGCCTGTGTGGGCACTCCCCTCTCCAGTGTCGTGCTTCTCCACAATTAAAGCAAGATGTATTAGATGAAGCTGGAGGGGCACTGCCAGCTCATTGCCAATCAGCTGCACCTTGTTCCCCTCAACTAGCACTTTTGCTAAATCCTCTAGCATTTCCTCTACCTCTTCCCCTGCTTCTACCTCAGTATCCTTCCTTCGTTTTTCCTGATACTCTGTACAGTGATTTGCAGCACTTAATAAAGACTCTAAGTCCTTTCTTTGCCAGTCTATGAGCAATTGCTTTATTTGATTTTGTACAGGGGCTTGCAGACCCTGCACAAAGGCTGCTGCAATAGCTGGCTTAGCTTGCTCTTCTGGGTCTGGTATTTCTGAATGTCTAGCAAATACTGTTTTAAGGTCACTCAAATAGTCTGCAGAGGCTTCCCCTTTATTTTTGTTTACATGCCTGTATTTTAGACCAATTAGCCCTAACATGACACACATCCATAATCTTGTTTAATAATGCTGTTCATTTATCTGTTAAAGCATTCTCTTTGAGAGTGAAATCTGTTATTTCAGCCTTTTCCAGTAACTGCTTTCTTATTTCATCTGAAGTAACTACCCTCAGCAGTTGATTTAAATCTGTCAGAGTAGTATTGTAACATTCTATTATAGTTTTTAATTCTTCTTTGAATTTTAATGGATCATCTTTAATATTTGGAAACTGTTTAGACATAGTATGCAAATCAGCAGGGGTCCAAGGATGAAGTTCCCTATTGTTAAGCCCTAACATTTCTCTGAGAGGTGCCAATAGATCCCCTCCAGAGGTTGTAATCTCTTGTTGTACCCTGTCATGTGAGCGTGTATGGTGAGATACAGGAGTGTCAAATACTAATGCCCCTGCTGGGGAAGTAGAAGCTATCTGAGAAGGGTAGGAAGAAGAACCCCCCCCTCGACTGCAGATGCCTGTTCAGAAGATGAAGATTGAACCGGGGAATCAGTCTGAGATGTACCAGTATCATGCAAACTGGGTGTGCAATGGACAGTAGACTGAAAGGTAGGGGTCTGAGAAACAACAGAGTCTTGTACAGGAGGTACCCGTACTGGTGCATATGGGGGTGGGGGTGCAATAGCTCCTGGAGGATTATCATCCTCTTCATAAGTTTCTGCCTTTTGGCATCCTCAGTTTGTTCCAAACCTGCTAAGACAGGATAAAGGGATCCCTTTTTACTGGTCTGCACTGTTTTTTTAACCTCTTTTACTTGTTGCAACAATTTCTTATTAACATCCCAAAACCCTGTTAATGCTGACTCCTTTTCCCTTTTAATTGCTTCACTGTACCAAGAATAAAATGCTGTCATTTGTTCCCCATTTACTTTGCTTTTCTTTTCTTCTAAAATGCCTTTCAATGTCAGCAAGTTAGTCTCATCATAAGTTCCATTTAATGGAAATACCCCACTAGCACAATTCTTAGTAAGCTGAAACCAGTCATACAAATATTTACAACTTTCCTTCCTGTAATTAAAATACATAAAATATGCAGGTGTTCCCTTTTCAGGGATTTGATCTTGCTTGCTTATCTTTGCTCCCATTTTCTTATTTTATAAATAAGTAATAATAAAAATGTTAGGCTTACCTTACAACTACCAGATCTTGGCAATTCTGAAGACAGAAAATAACTGTAGTAATCCACACACCATACAGGGAGGGAAAGGTAAGAAGTCTGTCAATGTACAGCAACAGAGGAGAGGAGAGGTTTCAATCAGCCTTTTCCTACAGCAACCCCTTGCTTTCATCCCTGCGGGAGCTCAAAAGTTACAGCTCCAGCATTGTGGTTGGGATAATGGGGCAGATAGGTACTGTGTCCAGAACTAACCACTCTTTCAGATCCTCTGAGGGTACTTTCACACAATCACACTATTAAGTCCCAGCGTGCTTTTAGGCTCATTAATTTATTTTAACAACGCATACCTCTACGTCCTATCCTGCAGTAGGCTCATGAATTAGTTTTAACAGTATGTAGTCTACGTCCCAATCATGCTATGGGCTCATGAACTTGTTGTATATTCTACATCCTAATCATGCTGTGAGCTCATGAACTTGTTTTAACTTTACAGTTTACATCCCAATCATGCGGTGGGCTCATGAACATGTTTTAACTTTATTTTTAGCTTTTAACTTTTTCTTTTCTTTCTCTCATACATTCATACATTGACAGAATAAAAACATCTCTCATACGTCTTACCTTTCAATCCTGAGGGTACCGCCCTCGACACAAGGCGCCTCAGAGTGTTAATTTGTCCTTTATTTTATGTACACATACATTTACTATACTAATTTACTGTGGGGTCCTCCCACTATTACTTGTATATCTTACAACCACTCAGTCAAACAAAAACACAGTCATGCACTTATACTACAAACACAGTCATGCACTTGTACTACAAACATAGTCATGCACTTACATTTGCTAAAATTGTCTAAAAAAAAGAAAGAAGAAAAAAAACACAAACCAACCCTTTTCCCCTTACAAAACAATTTCCCTGCCAAGGATAGTATGTTTGCAAACCCATCTGAGTCGCTGACTATTCCATACAAAGCAGTGTGGAATTCACAGAAAATCTGTGATGGGTCTTATTTCAGAACTGCCCTGCAGCAATACCAAAGTTCAGATCCAGAGAACGGCACCAAATTGTTATAGTCATAAATAAATAACATTAAGAATTTACCTTATATGCCTTTAGTCAGGAACAATACTTCAGGATGTGCAAACAGACATTTTATTTTTACAGTGGTGGGAGTCAGTCTTCATAGCCATTGATAAAGCATTCTCACTTTACATACAAAGACTGTAATTTTATACATTTTTCTTATCAAACTGCTCATGCAATTTCATTATGTTTTAATGACTGTGTCCTATAGAAAACTTTGCCTCAGACCTCACGTGAACACCTTCCTATACATGATTCACCTACTTCCAAGGGGTCTTGTTTCTGACCTTGGATGTTTCAAACCTGCCCTAGCAACAACACACTCTTAACCTGAAGGAGTCTGGCTAACAAATTCCTTTTGTAATAACTACATGCCTCACTTCATGCAACACATACTATTCTCTTTTATTACATACTAAAAGAATGCAGTTTGAAAAGCTTATGGAGCTGTATTTTTCCCAGCCCTGCATACAAATTATATTTGCTTTTTTTAACAATCATGTTATAACATAATTAATAAACTGAAATTAATATACATTTTTAATAAGCTGGTCTTGTCCCATAACTAGGTTGCTTTCTTATAGCCAGGTTTGGAGCATATACACAATGTGCCTTTTCAACTAACAACTCCTGCTGTGGAATACCAGTGTAGTTCCTTATCTGGCTTTCATAAAATTTAATGCAGTCTGTTCCTTCCAGCTTTTCTGGTATAGCTGAAAATCTCAGGTTTTCTCTATGTGCTCTGTCCTCTAATTCTATTATTTTTGAAACATCTATTCCTGAGCAGTCTCATATTCAGCCTGCCTTTTCTTTATTTTGACTTCTGATTTTTGCAGCTTTATTATCTCATCTGAATACCTGTTTAAATCTTCTTCTTCAATTTTTTCCAGCCTTTTGTTATTTGTGTTGATATACTCCATCAGTGTTTTGCTTATTTTAACCAGGTCTGTATACAGTTGTCTTATATCTTCCTGTATGTTACTGGAAGTCATGTCTGAAGCTTGCATTGCTTTTTGCTGAACAGCTGCAGAACTTTCACCAGTCAGTGTTTCTTCCTCACTTTTTGTAGCTGTTTTTTTTCCAGGTCTCCTCTATTTCTTTATTACTGCCATCCAGGCAGTGCACTTACTAGCCAGTTACTAAAATTTACCCATAAACACAAGTCTACTGGCCTTCTCTGCTGAGTTTCTGTTTTCATACTGGGAGAGCTAGAAATAAGCTGTTACTCAATGTGCAGCCATCTTGGAAGTCCTCATACCCATTGGTCTTGGGGGTCTTGAGGGGCCTAGAGACACTGGAGATCTTGGAACCTGAAAGACAACCTGCTCTCAGCATATTTTTGTCCAGCCCTTTGACAGTAGAGTCTGCATCCTTTACTATGGAATAACCAATTATCAGTACATTTGTATTAGTAGAGGGTTTAAGCATACTTGTTTTGGGGCCATTTTTTCCTGGTAATTCTTGGTTATAGATGTGGCAATAGGTGATATGGTTTCTAATTTTCACTGAGACCTACTGTTGTTAGACTGTGGAGGCTTAGATAAAGACTTTTTACAGCTTCGGTATATGATAATAGTTGATGTATTTGTGTGATATGCTATGGAAGTGTATGGTGCTCACAGACCATATTTTTTGTGAGAGTGATTCCTCCATTTTAGTCAAATATTTGCATTTCTCACAGATAGTTTTTAATGGGGTAAATAGTCGTTCATCATCCATGAGCACCAAGCAGTTGCTACATTGTTTTAGTATACCAAGCTGTCAACTCAGGGAAAACAAGCTGGCTGACCTTCCATTTTGGTCCAAGAGTGTAGAATATTAAGAATATAATAGCTTATTTGTATGGCACTTGATTTGCTATTAAATTCTTCCTATCCTTGATAACTTCTTATGGGTACAGAATATTATATATTAGTGAGAACCAAAAACATTTGTGGCATATTAGATAACTTTTTTTAGGTGCTCTACCAAGGTAGACACAGCTTCAAGTACTTTACCTTGGTTTGTCATAAATAAAGAGGTAGCACATTTAGCATGTCTTGCTACTGGGTACAGCTCTGACTTGGCTTACTAAGAGTAAAAACTACAAAACTGTTAGGGAGTGCAATTGGCAATGCACAAGTGAAGTACCACAGTACTGGCATTGCCAGTTTGCCAGAGTTTGTTCTATAGCAGTATTGCATTTCATTAATTTAAAAGGTTGTCACTGCTTAACTGAATGAAAACTGTGCCATTTTACAGTAAATAAGTAGACTGAATAGATTGAAGTTTTTTTTTTCTCAAGGCACAAATTTCCCTAGCTACTGCTCTGAATTACAGTAAAATTTAAAACTTGCCCGATTTTCAGTCTTTGCCTGAATTATTTATTGACCTTGTTCCTGACTCAAGCAAAAATGATGAGAGCTAGTTTGTACCCCGTCAGGAAATCTTCTGCAAGGTCCTCAAAGCTACACCCCTTGCCTGGTATTGTATTTGTGTACAATAAAATAATGCATTGCTAAAAGCATTTTGCAAAACAAAATGCTCCTCTAATACCTCCAAGGTGCTAACTTATATTGGATAATCCAGGTGTAAGTTTAAACTCTGGGGCTGTCAACTGCGCATTCTTTCCTTGTATTGATATGCTGCATTCCAGAGTCTCAAGTTATTATGCTGCAGAAATGCACAATAATTCCCTTGAAAATTACAGACTATGTGATTTGATTGTCTTGCTATCAGGCATGTGCTCCCCCCCCCCCCCCATGAGCGTCTCAGTCCCTGGAATACTAAAAGCCTCTCACCCTGTTGAGCACATTCAAGCATGGTTGACTCTTTCCACAAGCATGTCTTTACCTAATAGGAGATCATTGGACTTTTGATAAGCCTCCAAGATGTATTTTACTGCATTTTAAGCAGCAGTCAGGATGGAATAAATGTGAGACGTCTTTGGGAAAGTGTGCGTGTGTGTATGTATGTATGTATGTGTGTGCATGTGTTTGTGTGTGTGAATTGCACCAATTAGATAGGGAATTCTGGTTAAGTGACTTGTTGTTGAGTCACACAGCTGGAGGTAGAACAAAATCAAGCCATATATCCTTGAGGCAGCTCATAAAGAGATTGGGGCCTTAATACTGTATATCAGTTGCCAGACCTCCCTTAACTTCCCTTTTTAAGGAAATCATTCATTAGAGTTTCATAGTTCTCACTGTTCAGAAAATGCATGTCAGTGCAACACCTGTTCCAGTTATATTAACCTTTTAAGTGAATTACAGTTTCCTGCCACTTAAGGCTCGAAGGTGTTAAAAGTACTGTTTGTGTCCTCCCACCTCCATTTGCCTGTGGTATGACTGTGAGCCAGTCACTCACAGTACTCCTGTGTCACCCCTGAAAAGGGACACTTTCTCCAGTGGGTTTATCTGATTAAGAAATGGATAAGAAAAGCATTTAAAATCTGTCTGTTTTGTTATCCCCAAATATTTTTGGCTTTGACCAAAATTTTTGAGCAAAGAAAATGAGAATTGTTTTGGTCTGTTCTTTGCATAATTTTTGTTTTCTGGCAAGTTGTGGATTACAGTCATAAATAATGTCAAGCATGTAAATTTTAGACTTTTGTCCTTCAGAAAATGCTTGCTAATGCAACTTTCTTAGTATATAAAAGATAGATTTAAAGTCTGTTCCTAATTGTTGGGTCTTTGTCTCTTTTTCTTGAGCTAAGAGGTTGAGAGGGCATAGGGGTATGCAATGAAATGCACTTTATGGTTCTGACAGTTGTGAGTTGAAATATACCTCTTGGTCATTATTTATGTATGTGTTTATTCATTATATTTCAAGCAAACATCTCAATGTACACTGTCATAGAATGGGCTGTAACTGATGGGTCACATCTGTGTGTGTGTGTGTGTGTGTGTGTGTGTGTGGGGGGGCTATCCTGCAACCCAGTTGTTTAAAGGAAATAATCCATTACAGTAAACAAGGAATACATCATATGACCCTGTTCTTGGATACAATCCTTGCTTTCCTTGTTTTGTTGACAGTTGACAATGTGGATATTTCTCTGTGAATAAACTACAAAGCATGAAGCCTTCTAGTTTAATGATAACACATTAATTATGAATGTATTTTTAATTAATTTTTTTTTTGTAGGCACAAGAGTGTGAAATGCACTCTGTTGGGTTGCAACAGTTTAGTACTTAGTGCAGATAAGTTAAGACTATGAGTTGCTAATGAGCTGCTTCCTGTAGTCTAGCATTGGATCCTCAGCCTTTGTTTGCCTAGTAGGAGTCTGACCAAGTAATTTTACAAGACAGTGCTCATGGGTTGACCCTGAAAAGAGACATACGTATTCAGTTGGCTGTCCCATACTGTTAACAAATTCATTACACTCTCATGTTTTGAATTCCTGCACTCTTAAGATTACACCTAATTAGTGCTTCATTATATGCTATTTGACTATGAATCCCCGCATATCTGTTTTAGGTTAAAGGATTGCAAGATGCATTTTCAATAAAAGTAAGTTTCAAAGGAATAGATGTTTAATGTTGCTCATGCTGTCTGTTTTCAATGTGAGTACTTTGTTTTGCTCACTAAATGGCTGTCAGTATTTTTGCTGTAAAATGTTTAATACACATTTTAAATTAAATTCAAAGCTCTGTGATCATTGTAAAAGTAAAGAAGAAGATACTATGTACATTGCAGGTTTCAACATTGTCTATGGTAACTGGTGAGAAACAGACAAGTAACTGGATATTAGTTTGGCTGTGTGTAGGGGAATCTGGTCCATTTTCAGCCTAGGACCCCATTTGACCTTGGTCAGAGACTGGGGATATTAACAAACTTATTATAAGTATAACGTCTGTAGTTTAACCATAGTGTGAGCTTCCTTCCTAGCTGTTAATAAATGTTGCATTTTACCAGTCTGTTCCACATCACACACAGTAGTGTAGTATTCCACATTTTTAAGATGGAAGGCTGATTATAGGTGTAGTTTATTTAATTCTTTTGCTTCTTGGTGTTATGAATGGTATGGTAAGCATAATATTGCAAGCCTGCTCTTACCTGTATTGCTTGATTTGTTGTTCCCAATTGGAGTTGATTTATTTATTTATTTTTTTTTGGTTGGGGGTTGCTACTTTGATTGCTCATCTAGAGACTTGAACTTTTGCAGCATGAATGGGTTATCCTAAGAGTGTCTAATAATTGAAGAACTGGATATGTGGTAACACAAGGATGAAACGTTTTAATCCTGCTCTGTCCCTGGTTGTTAGTAAATGTTCCATATTTTGCCCATTTGTTCCACCTTATTAGTGGTATTTTGAAGATGGGAAGATGGAACGTTGCCTTTGGATCCAGTTTCATTCATTCTTTTGCTTGTTGCTGCTATGGCTGTTATGGTAATGACAAACCATACTGAACTGTCTGAAAATGAAGAGGCTTGAGGTTACGAATTTAAGGATGTATAGTTTTAATGACTTCAGTCAGTAAAAAGGACAGTTGTGTATGTAAACTTGCTATAACAGTAGATGTTTGAATGGTCACTGCTGCAGTAGCTTTAACTATACGAGTTATATCCTGCCAAGGATATAACTGTCAGCCAGCTTCCAAAGCTTCAGGGCACCTTTCATGCACCTAAACTGTCTGGCAGCTCGAGGTGAACTGGCTGAAAAACAAGTTTGGTCACCAAATCCTTCAGAACTGTACTGTGTTAAGAGAAAAAGTTTTAAAACATACTGTTATTTGTCTTTTTCCTCTTCTTGCAAAGTGAACATGTTATTTGTTGGGATATGCCTATCAAAGATGGGCCTCATCTGTGAACAAAATGCAGCATTGCTTATGAACCTGAGGCAGATGCGACTCTTTTGAATTTTTCTTCTGACATTTTGGTCCTTCGGACCGGAAACCTCTATGAAGATACGGATCAGACCGACAGAGAGACCGAAAAAACCTGTGCAGGTGAGGGTTTCTCATCTTAAGATTCCCTCGACTGAAAGCACTCAGACTGATTTGTCATTGAAAGGAGGCTGGCCTCTCTCTGATCCCTATCTGAGGGACGGTTTCTGAATGAAAAGGGGAAACGGAGTCTCATCTGGTTCAGGTAGGATGAAAAAAAAAAAATTTCTTTTAATTTAATTTAACCTTGTCGACAAGGGTTTTATTTTTAGTTGAGGGTGGGTAGGATTACTTGTTAAGATTCTTTTGTTAGGATCACCCATTAAGATAGCCCCATTTTATATAATAAGCCCTGTAAAATAACTTTGATACAGTCCTAAAATAAGAAATCTAGGGGAAACATAAGTTTGAGTTGCTGCAAGTGTGAGAGTGATGTCTGTTTAAATGTTGATGCTAAGTATATGAAAGGTTTAAACAAAAATAATGTTAAATTTTTGAAAAAGTGGAAGTTGAAATATGATTTTGATGGTACCCTGAATTAGAATGCCTGTGCAAAATTGGTTAGAGATTTGAAAAGAGATGCGGGAACTAGAACTAAAAAACAAAGACAGTTGGGATTTCCCCAAGCACAAAAATGGTTAGAAGAAGCAAATAGACGAGCTACAAAAGAAAAACATTGCCAGGAAAAAGAAAAAATAAATCAAAAGGGATCACTGGTGCCAAGTGGAAAAGTAGCTTTATTTTTAGATAAGGAGGATGAGCATACAGTTTGTGCAGTACAAAGGCAGGCAACTGCCCCACCGTATGGGGAAATTGCTGCTGCCGTACCGGCGGAACCTCCTCAATATCAGTCTGAAGATGTGGGATCTGTACAGCAGGGTGGGTTATTGGCTGCTCAAGGAAGCATTGTGACCCCTCCAATTTACCCGCAAATTCCCGTAGTACCCAAGGTTGCTTTGCAACAGGTAGACCAACCTATGCAGTTAAGGTCAGGACCAGCAGGGCAAGGACATTGGGCCATTAAACTTTCTGACTACTCAGAGGCTCTTCCCTTAATACAAGTTGCAAACCCACAAGCAGGGGATGTTGGACAAGAGCCAACTATTTTAGTTTATTATCCCTGGGCTAGAGAGGATATAAAACGAGCTACGGATGGTATTCCTCATCCCAAGGTTAATTTTCAAAAGTTTTCTGAGGACATAGTTGGTATGCATTTAAGTTATCATCTAAATGGTTTAGAAGTAGAACAAGTAGTGCGACAAATCCTGGGTCCAGATTGGCACTTAGTTTGTGGTACTTGGACATGTAAGGCAGATGACGGCACTACATTAAAGCATAATTCTGGGGTGTTAGACATGCGAGTCACTGATCTGTTAAAGAGAATTTCTGATAAGTGGTGTCCAAGAGCAGATTGGACAGTAATAAATCAGTGCATCCAAAATGATGATGAATCTGTAGATCACTATATTGTAAGATTGACAGAAGTGTTCAATAACCATTGTGAAATGATGATTCCGCAGGATCAGACCAATGATAGTCTGTATGAACAACAATTGAAAAATGCTTTTCTTAAGGGTTGTAGGACTCCAATAAGTAGTTTTATAACTAAGCATATGGTTGATCATAGAACATGTAGACTGCAACCTTTGTTTGAATATGCACGGCATGCTGAGCGACATTTCAATTTAAAAAAGAAAAAGAAAGTACAAGTGTTAGCAGTAGGGGATGATGGTGGTATATTCTTGGTACAGGACCAAACGGGGCAAGGGCGCCATGTTGGCGTAAAAAAATGTGGGGACCCGAAATGGGACACGTTAAATAAATTGGGTGGACATTCAGAGGAATATGAGGGGAGGTTAAAATGTGGAGAATGTTTTAAGTGCGGTAGACGTGGGCACTTCGCTGCTGACTGTGAAGAGTGGCAACATCCCCCACAGCTTACGAACAAGGGCTCCACATGACTATATGATAGTAAAGGAAGGCGCCAAATTCATTATTGTGATTATTGTAGAGAAGAAGAAAGTGAGAATGATTGTGATGATGATGAGGCAGACACTCTCTGCGATAAATGTCAGAACACTCAGAAGGAAGGGCGGGATTGTGACTGTGAAGTCATAAACCTGGCACATTTGGGTATTGCTATGCATCTAGATCAAAAACCCATGATAGAGTTTTTGGTTGAGGGACAGAAAGTGGAGTTTTTATGTGATTCAGGTGCATTGCGTACACTTTTGGGTCCAGCAGTTCTGCCCCCGAACTGCAAAATGGATGAGTTTGTCCTTGTGAAAGCGGCAAATGGGAAAATTTATAAGGAACCACTGTCTCATCCTCTATTGTTCACAGATCCGCAAACAAACCAAACTGTTAGGTGTAGGGTAATTATATCGAAAGTTTGTCCAGTTAATTTGCTGGGAAGAGATTTGATGCATTCGTTTGGAATAGCGGCAATTCCCACACCTAAAGGCATTGAGGCAAAAAGGTTAGCGGATAGCTTGGTGGTACAGGGAGTACAAGACCTGTTTTACTGGTATAGCCAGGACTTGATTTCAAACAGGCCAGGGTAGGTTGATACAGATTTGATCAACGTAGCTTTAAGTAAATCTAGGAGCGGGTCACCGCAGGTTGCAGCGCACTTACATTGTACAATGTTCTACAGAAAGGCCCCAGAAAAATAATTCTTTAAGCACAAACGTGCAAGGATAATTTTGAATTATATGTTTTGGGATACGCAAGGTAATACAGTAGTGACCTGTACTTTGACTAAGGAAATGAGTTCTTTATATCGCTCAGGTTATAGCCCACATATTTAAATTACTAAAGCGGTGGGGACACATTGGGTAGATTTGGCGAAAAAGGTAACGAATTGGGACACAATGTCCGAAAGTCAATTGAAAGATCAATAGATCCAGGTACAGAGATTAAATTGGGTGACTTGGGCACAACCAAGTGTGCACCTCAGGGATGACAAAACAGAAATGGCATGACAAATCCTTCTAACCCAAGAGGAAGATAGTGCGTTAAGTGCCTTACCTGTAGATTTATGGTCAAAAGGTAAAGGGGATGTAGGACTGATGAAAACAGCAGGTGAAGTTTGTATAACTCCAAAGTCAGGTTTTAGACCTCGTAAGCACCAATACCCGCTAAGTAAACAAGCAGAGGAAGGAATTAAGCCAGTTATTGAGCAGCTAAAACAGGTAGGAATTCTTGTTGAATGCCCAGATTCGCCCTGCAATACTCCGTTGTTTCCTGTAAAGAAGATGGGTCATGGAGGTTGGTTCAGGATTTACAAGCAGTTAATTCAGCTGTGATCCCAAGAGCACCGGTGGTCCCTGACCCCTATACATTACTTAATGATTTATTACCTCAGCACAGATATTTTTCTGTCATAGATATAAGCAATGCCTTTTTCTCCATACCACTACATAAGGAGAGTAGATTTTGGTTTGCATTCACTTATCAAGGTAAAAGGTACACCTACACCAGATTGCCACAGGGCTATTGTGAGAGCCCGACAATATTCGCACAAGAAATGGCTGCGAATTTAGCTCAGTTTGTTCCCCAGAGGGAAGCCAGGTTCTGTTGTATGTAGATGATATTTTGTTGGCCTCACCCATGCAGGAAAGTTGTAGAAGGGATACCCTTGCCCTTCTTAGTTTTTTAGCTGAGCAAGGACATAAGGTAAATAAAGAAAAGTTACAATTGTGGAAAGCACAAGTAAAGTACTTGGGTTATTTAATTTCACAGGCAGGTAGACAATTGGAGAACAAAAGAAAACAAGCAATTCTTGAAGCACCTATGCCATGACTAAGCGGGAGATGATGTCCTTTTTAGGTGTGACTAATTTTTTGTAGAAGTTGGATCCCTAACTATGCTAAGGAAGTAGGGCCATTGACCGCACTAATCTATGATACTCCCATGGCAGCTAAAAATGATATACAGTGGACAAATACGGCAATACAGGCATTTAATAGAATTAAGCAATTGATAGCAGGATCCTCTGTTTTGGGTTTTCCGAACTATTCTAAGCCGTTTATACAAATGGTTGATTGTAAGGGAAGATATATGACTTTGGTTCTGGTACAAGTACATAGGGATAAACAGAGACCGATAGCTTTCTACTCCCCCAGATTAGATCCTGTTTCAAGGGCATTGCCGCATTGTGTTCAAGCTGTAGTGGCGGCTGCCATGGCAGTACAAGCCTCAGCATCATTAGTTTTGTTTCACCCATTACAATTGCGGGTTCCACATTCAGTAGCTACTATACTTTTGCAAGATAAGATAACCTTTTTATCTCCTAGTCGACATTTGTCATGTATGACAGTGCGGCTGACACAGCCTCATATGACCATAGAAAGATGTACTACTCTTAATCCGGCGACACTTTTGCCGACTCCAGAAGAAGGTACTCCACACATTTGTTTAGAGAGCATTCATGACAAAGTACTTCCCCGACCAGATTTAATGGATATTCCGTTGGAAGATTCTGATCTCGTTTTGTTTGTAGACGGATCAGCAAAGAAGGACACTGTAGGAAAAACACTAGTAGGGTATGCAGTCACCACAGAAACTGAAGTTTTGGAGGCAAAAAGATTGTCAAACATTTATTCTGCACAAGCAGCTGAATTGGTGGCTTTGACTCGAGCTTGTACCTTAGGGGAGGGTAAAAAAGTGACAATTTATACAGATAGTCAATATGCTTTCTCCACTGTACACGTTTTCGCTCAACAATGGAAGAATAGGGGAATGGTTACTGTGACAGGCAAACCAATAAATCACAGAGATTTAATTTTACAGTTGTTAGATGCAGTGCAACTACCACTTCAGATAGCGATATGTAAATGTTCCGCACATACCAACAGAAAAGATCCTGTCTCCAGGGGAAATGCACTTGCTGATATGGCTGCAAAAAAGGCAGCTCAAGAAAATTATTTGCTTTTGCATGATAATGATTTAGAGCCCGGACACCTCTTAGACTTAGAGACACTAAAAGTAATGCAAACATTGACAACACAGAAGGAAAAATGTCTTTGGGTAAAATATGGTATCACTCAACAGGATGGGTTGTATAGGGCATCAGATGGCAAAATGGTATTACCCTCAAACCTTTTTAGGTATGCGTCATTGGTTAGCCATGGACATGCCCATGTAGGAGTACAGACGATGATTCAAATAGTGCCTAAGGTGTTTTGGTGTAAAGAGTTTTCGACTTATGCAAAGCAATTCTGTTTATCTTGTTTATTATGTGCAAAGTATCATGCTCAGGGGGGAGTTAAAAAGTCTCAGCAGGCATTCCCCACCCCTCCATATCCATTCCACACACTCTGTATGGACTTTATTGAATTGACACCCTCAGAGGGAAAAAGGTTCTGTTTAGTCATTATTGATGCTTTTTCTAAATGGGTAGAAGCTTTTCCAGTAAAGCATCCAAATGCACAAACAGTAGCAAAGCTTTTGACTACAGAAATAATTCCCCGATTTGGTTTACCAAGATGCATTTACAGTGATAATGGGTCTCATTTTGTTAACCAGATTGTTCAGAAGTTGGGTCAAGTGTTTCAAATTGATCTTAAGTATCATTGTGCTTACCATCCCCAATCAGCTGGACTGGTGGAAAGACACAACGGTGTCTTGAAGAGTAAGCTCCGCAAACTGATGGCAGAAACACATAGATCATGGACTGCGTGCCTTCCTTTAGCACTCCTGTACATGCGAATCTCACCTTCCTACAAAGGACTTACACCATTTGAACTTTTGTTTGGGAGACCATATTACGTCCTGCAGTGGCAAGGATTATTGCCAGCGGAACGTGAGGGGGGTGAGGATCTAGCGGATTATATGAAGAAGCTGCTAAATGTCAAATCTCTTGTAACCAATGACTCCTTTGCAGATTCCAGAGGTGAAGCCTTGTTAAGCGTGGCACCCGGGGACTGGGTGTGGATCCGAATTATGAAGAGAAAGAATTGGTCATCCCCCAGGTGGGAAGGCCCATACCAAGTACTAATCTCGACACCTACGGCTGTAAAGATTGCTGAGAGGACTTCGTGGATTCATATCACCCACTGTAAAAAACTCAAGGCTCTTCCTTCTGCCATTGATATTGGTCAAACTCCACAGGACCTCTGAGTGCAAAGTCTGGCTACAAAGGGGGATTAGCCCAATAGGGGTTAGTTCGTCTCAAACCCAGTGAAGAAACCAACGGCGCGAGGTAGTCCTTAGGGAGGATGGCCATGTTCAACTGGTACTTGAACTGTCACATGATGATGATTTTGGTGGCGAAAGTAAATATGTCCATATGAGAAGGAACAGTTGCAAGAGGAAAAGGAATGGTGGTGCTGAAAGCGCAAACAGGTGTTACTACTGTGTTTAAGGTAAAACTTTGTGAAGGAATTTTGGACTGTTCTAAATGGAACAATAATAATTTCTTGACTCGTGCAAAATACTTGTGCAATAGAGACTGTACGTCCTGGTCAAATGTTTGGTGGTCAACAGATGTGAATGGATGGGAAACAAGTGGTGCAGTGATACCAGAGAAAGATAAAAGCAGGCAACAAAGAATAAAAATTGCTCATTCCCAAGGTACCGGAGCAGTTGCTATAACCATTGTGTCACCACAAGAA
The DNA here is from genome assembly GCF_019279795.1 of Protopterus annectens. Lineage (NCBI taxonomy): Eukaryota > Metazoa > Chordata > Ceratodontiformes > Protopteridae > Protopterus > Protopterus annectens. The sequence goes on along the minus strand of NC_056745.1, from coordinate 657,623,514 downwards.
AGTGATTCAGGAGTTTATGGAATCGGAGTGTCCCTTCCAACTAGAACTGATCCTTTGGGGACCCTCCAACTTAAAGTACAAAGCCTTAAGAATGCGACAAGTAAAGCAGATTTTGCCTTCACAGAAGAAGAACAATTGTTTCTCGAGACGGGATTCGTACAACATAATGAATGGTTATCTTGGGTTAGATATAGTACCCGAGAAGCACATCGTGAAAACTGTATTTCTTGTGCTGAAGGTAAACAGCAATTAGCAACAGTCCCATTGATGCAAGATGAAGGTAACCTAACGTGTCTGTTGAAATTATTCTTCAACAAAACTGAAGATAAATGCAAAAATGAAACTCAGCGTTTTCCAGTCATAAGCAAAGTTGAGAAACCGCCTGCAGCGATTTCCTATCCAGGTTCGTATATGTGCATTTCCAGAGATGGCACAGGGAAGAATTATGGCAATATGGGACAGAACTATTGCAATGTTACTGCGAATGGCAATGAGAATCCATTTCTGGAGAACCAAACTCATAGTTTAGCAGACGTATGGTGGTTATGTGGAGACAACAAACTCAGATCAAGGCTTACGATTCCCTGGAAGGGAACTTGTGCACTTGTAAAGTTAATTCTGCCATTCTACATTTTCCCAGTTCCAGCAAGCAGTTTCGTAAGAGAACCTGAAATAAAGCCAAAGTGGTTGAGTAGGAGAAAAAGAGAGGCACTGAAGCAATCCTTCGATAACGGTGTCTACATCGATAGCATTGGCGTACCAAGAGGCGTACCTGATGAATACAAAGCAATAAACCAAATAGCAGCTGGTTTTACATCCATCTTTGTCTGGATTCAACCTAATAAGAATGTGGACTGGATCAACTACATTTACTATAACCAGCAGCGCTTTGTGAACTATACCAAAGATGCATTGAAAGGAATTGCTGAACAACTGGAGGCCACTTCGCAGGTGGCATGGCAGAAAAGAATTGCTTTGGATATGCTCCTGGCCAAAGAAGGAGGAGTTTGCAAGATGTTTGGGACTTTCTGTTGTACGTATATTCCAAACAACACTGCGCCTGATGGAAGCATCACTTGAGCTTTGAAAGGTTTGGAGATGTTATCCGAAGAATTGGCAGAGAACTCTGGGGTAAGTAATCCCTTTACAGACTTTCACAAGCATGGTTTGGAAAATGGAGTCATCTCATCAGCAGTTTCCTGGTGTCCGTTGGAGTCGCTGTGGCTATCGTGGTGGTATGTGGTTGCTGTTGTATACCCTGTATTAGAGGTCTTCTACAAAGACTGGTTGATACTGCTGTTACGAAGACGATGTACCAGCAATTGCAACAGACTGGTGAAAGTGAATACATTGATATGTTACTCTTTGCAAATGTTTTTGAAGTTTAAAAGTTTGTCTTGCCAATGAAGTAATGTATGCAAAGAAAAACTTAGTTTTTACCATATATTGCTGAAATTAAAAGACAAATAACAGTGTTTTCAGGGGGGAAATGTTAAGAGAAAAACTTTTAAAACATACTGTTATTTGTCTTTTTCCTCTTCTTGCAAAGTGAACATGTTATTTGTTGGGATATGCCTATCAAAGATGGGCCTCATCTGTGAACAAAATGCAGCATTGCTTATGAACCTGAGGCAGATGCGACTCGTTTGAATTTTTCTTCTGACAACTGCCACTGAAGAGTGTGCTCCTCTAAGTCTATTGAGGATCATTGGTCAGCTTCTGCTGTTCCTTTGTTAATGGTCAGGGACAGTTACCACAAACCTCCTCACAGACTGGATCTACTCACACAAGAACAGGAGTGTTTGATACATTCTTTGTTGAGTGCTACCCATACTTCTCATCTCTCACTGTTTTTGCAAAATTTTGTTTCAAATCTTTCAAAAGTTTATCCTGTTCCTCATGACATTTTTGATTTTCTGATAAATCAGAGTAAGTCAGTGATGCCAATCATTAGAGTGTTAGGCCTATTGTTCAAAAAATGTATATTGGTGCAAAACTTGTTCTATAAACTTTTAAGTGAATTAGGGTAATATTTAAAATCGCCCCTGAATGTACTCCTCCCATTATTTTTGGCTTTGTCCAGAATTTTTAACCAAATGATGTGAGATGTACAGTGCTACCCCAAACATTCAGATATAAATTATTTCTTTTGATGTTAATTCAGCAAACCAGAAATAGAGTACTAGGTGGTTCATGTTGCTGCATTTTGCTTGGTACAGTTTTTGTCTTTTAGTGCTGTTTTGCTTGGGGGGGGGGGCTGAAAAGCTAATGTTTATTCGCAGTTTCAGTAGCTCAGCAGGTAGCAGACTTCTCTTTGGTGCAGAAGTCTGTGGTTCTATTCCCCCACCAGGTACTTTTATTAATTTTTTCCAGTACTGACACTGCAGTGCAGCAAGGGGGGGGGGGGCAGTGCTGTACTCCTGGGTATGTCATCTTTTAGATGAGATGATAAACCGAGGCCCCATCTGCCTGAGTTGGTGGTAGGTGAAGTGGATGTAAAAGATCCCATGGCACTTTCAAAAAAGAGTAAGAGAAGTTCTCTGGTATCCTGGCCAACATTCTCCTACTGAATATAACTACCATCTCTAGTCTTGCCTGAAAAGAGGCCATTGGCCTAGCAGAACTAAGTCAGTCAACAAAAAGTATAGTATAAAGTATAAATAAATAAATTATGGTTGCCAGTATACATTAGTAACTTCATTTTATCTTTGTACTCAAATGCATCAGAATCATTAAGTGGTTATGGTTATTATATCTCAGTGGACCCGCCACTGTAAATTGAACTTAGAGTTTGTTTGTTTTCCCCAGAATCCACTTCAAGCCAGCTTTATATCAGCCATGGATACACACAAGGGAATCGTTTTTTTTAACTTCCATGTAAATAGAATAGCAGTAGTGTGAGTCACAGGCATCTTGCACAACTTCTGGAAACTATTTTCATTTTAACTTTTCTGCTTGAATTGCTTAGACTTGTGGTTTCAGAGAAGCTCTAACATCTTTAAATAAATGCTCAACAAAATAAACTAGCCGAACTGCTTGTTTTAAGGCTTTCAATTTTTAGTCCAAGTGCTGACAGACACTCTCCCACATTTGTCCTGAGGTGTCAAAACTATCATTGTAATCCAGTAGCTGAAAAAAATGACTACTCTTGCTTTTATTTCAGACCTTTTTTTATTTCCTATTCACAAGTGCCTGCAGTGGAAAGATATGTGTTTTATCTGTTGTCAAAATGTGCTGCATTTATTTAAAACTATTTTCCTTACAATACAGCACAACACAAAATAAGTCTGATTTTCTTTTCTTGCATGTGGGTTAATGATATTTGTCCTCTTTGTACTGAGGTTCAAATGTCTTTGCACATGACATTTTCCACTTTTGCTGTATTGGTGGCTATACCTTGTCTTCCTATAATGTAGCATAACAGAACATCATCTGAACCATAATCCTTGAGCATGACAAATTAGCATACATTTCTGTGTTGTCAACATTGCCAGGATTTGTAAGAGTATGGCATTCACTGTTTTTTCCCCACATGTCCTATGTGCCCCACTAACTAGTTACTGTGCCCCTGTTGTGTCTTGGCAAGAAAAGGAATCTGAGGTGCCCCTGCTTGCTGCAAAAATACCCAGTCATTCCCACATCTCAGAAAGATCATGGTGGTGCCCTTTCACTTCTAAAAATATATGCAGTCGCACAGACTGTGTATGCTGCTTGACATCTGGATCCAATCCGCCGGATTCAGTGATCTTGCTCTTGAGCAAAGGAAGTGCTTGTGAACTGCATGACATAAGATCAATCAGCTTTGCATTACTGTAAGTATTTATTGAATTTAGTTCTTGTTACTTGCTTACCCCTTTGATGGAAAGGAGGCAAGCCCCTCATGATATAAAATTGTCTTATGAACCCAGTGTCACCATCTACTGCGTATGCTAACAAATCATGAACGCAGTCTAGATGAATGTCTCATAATACATCCCTAAATAACATAAGAATATGAATGACAATTTAAACTTAAATGGCACTGCACCTGCAAGGTTCTCTAAGTTTGCCTTGGCTAGTGATGCTGTAGTCTTTAGGCATGAAGCCTAACTATGCGTGCATGAATACATACAAGTCCAAGAAATATATGAGCCAGAATACAGTGGTGATAATAATAGTGTATTATATTAATGGACCTGTAGCGCTCTGGTCTTCTCTTTTATTTAGGTGTAATCTGTGTCCCTGAAGTCACTCTGACTTAGAGCTGCTGAGGGTAAGGAATACAGACTCCAGTAAAAGCACATTTTTTGCATAATCTTTAGGAGAGTTACCACTGCTAGCAGCAGAAGGTTGCTTCACTTGCATGTAAGTTATTCGCAGCTTACTACTACACACTATGGTGGAACATTAAAAAGAATGACATGCCCATGAGTTGTTGCTCTTACAGACAACCTCAGAAGAAGAGGCATAGCCAGGATTTTAGACCTGTACACCAGCTTTCAGAATGTAGCACCCCTCCTCTTTCCAAAAGTATAGCATGCACCAACCCCAAACACCAGCTCTCAACACCAACTCCAAACATCAACCCCAAAAAACAACTCCAAACACCAACCCCAAACAACAACCCCAAACAAGGCATTTTACTATTGGAAAAAAAGCTCCCAATATAGGTTCATCGGTTTATAGGTGTGTACTAGACTAACAACCACTGGGGCATTTTTAAGTCTAGCCATGCATGTTAAGTATCTGACAAGTTCTGGTACCCTTGGAAGTGTAAGCAAGGGCTTGAGAGATGAAACATTTACAAGCAGGGACCATTTACAGGCTGCCTATGTACATTAGAGACATAGGTGCTAAACCATGGGTGAATTTCCTGTTCCCCATCCAGTTGTCCAAATTACACTTGAATTGGGTTACAGAGGAACTCATGGATGGGAAGCCTTTGCCAGGGAAGAGGTAATCTCTGGGATACATACCTGTCTCTCCAGCATGTCCTCCTATTTATATCACAGGCAAGGTTTAAGTCTTTAGAATAGGTAATTCTCCTGCTGTTTGTGTTGTAGATATGAAGGAGGTCCATCAGGGTGGAGTCCAAATATGCCTTGTATGCTAGGGATAGATCTTCCATCAACTGCCTGTAGGAGACAGAATAGAGGGATAGAGCTTTGAAGCATTCTACATAGAATATGTTATTTACTGTGACAATGTGAGGTATTGCCAGCTATGCTAGGAGAAGTAGGGCAGTGGATGTGTAACATATGCTAGCACAGCTAGCTGAAATTTTGTAAATTACATCATGTCATTTGTATATCAAACTGATTTGTACAGATGCTTATGTTGAAAAAAATATTTGTAAAGTTGCTTGTGTTAAAAAAATGCACCAAAAGTGGGTCCTGACTGTATTGTAACTGATTAAATGTATATATTGTAGCAGAGAATACTGGAAGTGAAGAGGTTAAGCTCAGTTCCAGCTAACTTTGAAAGCAGTAAGAAATTAAATTACTTAATTTAGGCCATAAAGATTGTATCTTAAAGTTCTGATTGCAGCCAGAGACAAAATGTCTGGGAAAATAAGCAGTAGGAAGCCTTTTGTATTGTCTTTAGCAGAGAACTAATTGCTACTCTGGAAGGGTAGACATTTGCAATTGTTTTATGACTTTTAGAAGCTGCAACAGATCTGAGCAAAACTCTGTGTGTGCGTGTATTATTGACACATATGTGCTAAATCCTGGCAGCTTCTAGTAATGGGGGTAGCGTGGGAATCAGAAGTCAGATGACCAGATGTATGTGATGTAATTCTGTAATCTAAGACAAAAATGATGTTTTAATACCAGATGAGAGAGAAGTCTCAAGGCAGTCTGTTTTTGTAACCTGACAAAGAAGGACCCCTCACCTACTTCATCTTGCATTGCTCTAGTAAGTGAATCAGGGGATAGTAATTCTTTAGATCAGTCAGGAAAATATAGTGAAATTAGTTATGTTCTGTATATGTGTGAATCTATTCATTGTGTTATTTTAATATTTCCTGTAATTGAAACTCTGGTGTTTATTGTAAATAGATATTCCATATTTCCATGTTCTTTTATTAGTTTGTTATTAAATAATAGTAGCTGGCATTGGAGTATCTGGTAGCAGTAATTATCTTATAGTCCGGGCAGAAGGGGGCATAGCTAGTAAATCTGTGCCAGCCTTTCCCAGGTGTGTGTGTGTGTGTCTGTGTGTATGTGTGTGTGTAAATCAACTCTCAAAGAGTGTGTGTGTCATCTGCTTGGAGTAGAGACACAAAGCACTGGTTTCACAGAGAGGGTGCTGGAGGACATGATTTGGACATTCGGCTGATGGACTCAACAATACAGCTGTGCCAGCAGGGAGTCTTATTGGGGATCGGAAGAGAGAGAGAGAGAGAGAGAGAGAGAGAACCCAGCCCCTGGATTGAGTGTGTTCCCTATGTGATCTTAAGGGAATTTGTGCTTGATGCAGAGAGCTGCATCTGGAAATATTGGTTGTATCCATTTTTGTTCCAAGTGAACATCCTTCTCCATTGTCAATGGTGAGTATTCAGGCTCCCTGATTACTGGCACAGATTGGGGACGTCACATTTATATCCTGCTTTCTTTTAGTGAGGAGTCTCTGTACAAGTTCCAATTGTTGGATATGCCAAGCTAGGTATATACCAAAGGGGGCATTGTACTCAATGATTGGTTTGATGAGCATTGAATACAGTGGAGCAATGAATTCCTGAAATTATACGTTTTAGCAAAAAAAAAAAAAAAAAGAAAGAAAAAAATATTCAGCCAAAAATTCTGAAAACATATATCTGTTCAATAACATACAAATTGTTATAACATACATGGCATATGCCTGGCTATGCCCTTGCTCATAAGCATGATCATGCTAGTAAATTTGTTCGGTAGATTAAGTCACATTTGTACTGTCATTCCACTTCAGAAGGATAGTAAAGATCAGCCATAACCCAGATCCTAAAAAATATGCTTTCTGAAGATATGCATGGTTAGCAAACATAAGGATTCAACATTTTATTAATTGTTTTATTAGTTTTGTTATTTATAGGTAGCACATGTTATGGATTAAGATTCTGAGTTACAGAAGTGGATGCTTATATTTGAAAATTATAAGCCTTTATTACATATTGTATGACTCAAATAAGGTTAAACTTCCTTGTGCTTCAACAACACATAAAAAAGCACTGCTTTATATTGCTACATCCCTGGTAATTTAATTTCTTATACTCTTCTCTCTGTGATCTTTCCCTTCCAATACAAGTATGCATCACTAGCCGATTTGTGTCAGAGAAGGCCTGCATGTTAAGAATTCTTGCATGGTAGATGTGCAAATTGTTTGCTTCAGCTACATTGGAGCAAATGCTGAAATGTGCTAGTGGATGTTTGACACTCATTTTCATAGGTTTATAAGTTCATAGGTAGGTACTAGGCTATTGGCCCTAGGGCCTATATAAGCCTAGCCAAAAAGGTACCCTGGCTTTTGCCACCCAAGAAAATTATTTTCCTGTGCTCCTGTTGAGCAGAGCCACAGAGGTGATCCCCAGGGTGAATTTCCTATTTCCCATCCAATCATCAAGATTTTTCTTGAAAAGTGCTAATGAGGAGCTTTGTTTGATATAGATAGGTAGTTTGTTCCAGAGTATGTTCTGTTTATTGTAGTGACAAAGTTTAGGTCCATAGAGTGTGTAGCTTGGAGGGATTGGTATTTCTTTAAGTGGAGCATGTCCAACAGCTCTGGGTTTGACATAGCTTTGTATGTTAGGCAGAGATTGCCTTTGAGTAGGCGATATGCGACGGAGTAAAGCCACACTTTGCCACACTTGCAGTTTGTGAATCATGTTGTATGAAGCTAATTTACCAGTCATGTTGAATTTACTGTGATTCATCAGAACTAATTCTAAAGAAAGGAAATATGCCAAAAGAGGTCTCTCAATGCAGATTGCTCAGCACAATACTATTCTTCTAATTAATATAATATAATATAATGATCTCCAGGGGCCTAGCAGGCCCAACTAAGGCAGTTAGTTATAAGGGGAAGAAATTAGAATTCATAAAATCCTTTTGTGAGGGTTTCCATTGTAGGAGAGGCCATTTCAGCATATTTAAGTTAAATCTGCTATTTTCTGGAATAATATTGATAATCCAAACTATAAAAACACACACACACACACACACACACACACACACACACACACACACACACACACACACACACACACACCTTAAATTAAGTTTTAATTAATTAAGCCTTCATTGCAATGATCTAGTGTACCTACCCTTTCTGGTTTCATGTAGCAATGGTTTTAGTTGACATGCTGATTGGCTTCCACCCTCCCCCAATCTCAGAGCCATTAGCTTTCAGATATACATTAAGGTAAATCAGTGATTTCAGCAAACAGCCAGAGCATATTTGGTACTTCTTTTGTGGTGAGGTAAGAGTAAACATGTAGTGTGAAGAGTATTATTTACCTTTGCTGCAGAAAGCACACGTTTTTAGATTGTGTTATCAAAATTACAGCTCATTCACCTTTGAGAAGCTTGACTGCTACTATTCTATATTAGTGCTTCTTTTTACCCATACACTTCTCATTGCTGTTTTTGAATAGTGTTAGTGAGAGGCTTGACTTTATTATAAGCAAAACTTTATTACAAAATATTGGGATTCATTGGATAATGACACTGTCCCATTTTTACATTATTTACACTTCCTTTTTGCATATTATACAATCGTACATTAGCTCTGCTCATCATATATTCTAAGAACAATTGGGTCAGGTATGGCATTGTATTTTTAGGGTAAGTAAACTCTTAAGACAGAGAATATACACATTCCTAAAGTCTGTTAGAATGGTTCATGCTTCCTGAGCTCTGTTTTCTTTATAGAACTGTCATATGTCACTTGGTCTTAGCATTAAGAAATGCAGTGCTGTGTTCAGTTATTGCCTAATTAGTGAGCTATATATATATAAGTAATAATGCCTAACAGTGTGGAAATTATAGGGAAAACACAGATCTCCTAGGCAACTGTGAAGCTTTATATCACAGGTAGAGGGCCACCGGACCCTTGGAGGGTCATTATTTCCTTATAATGTCCACCATGGGGTGCATTATCATGCTTAGAAAATGTCTTCTCTGCGTTTGCTGATATTGTCTTATTGTATTTTGTGTGTGTGTGTGTGTGTGTGTGTGTGTGTGTGTGTGTGTGTGTGTGTGTGTGTGTGTGTGTTTTTGACTGTTCTGATAAAAATAGCTCCTTTTGTGTATTGTGATAATATTTTCTTATGGCAATGATTACACCATTGCTTTAAGTATTAGTTTTTAGGTGCATATCATTGATTTTAAGATACATTATCTTTAAATAATAAAATAACAATGTTTGTATATTTTTATTTTCAACAAAACAAGAGGAAAGTTACTATATTGATATAGCTTTATAATATGTTTAACGCCATTGATATGGTAGGACCTGATGCATCTTCCTCCTGTTTCTGATTATGCCTGGGAAAGGAGAAAAAGGGTTTTAAGTATCTTTATAGTTTTAATTGCATTGTTTATTTGTTTTCTTTACATTTTGCTGTGATTTTTTTGTTTTAAATGTGATAAAGAGTGTTTATATTAGAGCTACAGGCATATGACATCTCATTAACTGAGTGCTGGCAAGTCAATGAGTTCAGATGAGGATGCCTGAATATCAGTTGCACAGTGCTTCACAAACGTATATACTCATGGATTCATTAAAGTATCTAACATGTACAGCTCGTTCAGAAAGGCCCTTCTCCTGTGAACTGCACAAGTGTGATTCAGAAACATGTTAGCCACAATGAGGTAAGACCTCATTATTGGCTAATGTATATGTTTCTGATCTACCCATTGTGGTAGCAACCATGTAGGTAGTGACATCCTCCAAGTTACTCTCTCATACACACAAGTACACAAACTTGAAAACACACACACCACAGTTCCTGTAGCTGTCCCTACCTTCTTTGTCTTCCTGTGTTTCCTTCCACCCCTGTAATAGTTTGAGCACCATTACAGCACATGTATATTAAGCCCTGGTATCTTGTGTATCCCCCACCCACTGATCCTAGGATTGCTGTTTTTGTCAGTACAGCATTTTAAAAAATCATGCCTGGTGTCTGGTGGTCCTCCCCACCCCTGGATCCCCATTATGATGTCTGTGCCATTAGAGCACTTTAAAATATAACCACTGATTTCTAGTGCATTCCTCACTGCTGATCCATGTACTGCTCCCTGTACTGCTGTTGGTGCCAGTACAGTACTTTAAACAATCATCCCTGTGGTCCTGTGCTTTCCTTAACCCTGATCCACATTATGATGTCTGTGCCATTAGGGAACTTTAAAAAGTATTCCCTGGTGTATAGTGCATCCCCCCCCCCATTCGTGTACCATCAATGGTGCCATAATGGCACTTAAGTAACCATGGTGTCTAGGCATCTCTCAACCCCGATCCCCATAATACTCTTTGCGCCATAATAGCACTTTAAAAGTAAGCCCTGATGACTAGTGGTTCCACCCATCATGTTCATGTTCAGCAGTTAAACATGGTCTTTTGGTCATATTCAACACCACAATGTGGCTGTGCTGATCTATATAGCAGAGTGATTACTTGAATCTCTTGGCCATGTAGATGACTTCCTAGATGCAGATCCAGAAAGAGAGAGCATACAGCTAACTAACATCTGTCCTCCCCCAGAATGCTAGATTAGCATTCAGCATAGCCACAGAGCCCCCTTCGCAGTACTGCATGTCTTTGTGTTAGATGACTGTGCAACACTGTGAAAGAATTGTTACTGAATTGAGGAAAGGTACTGTGACATGTACACCTCCGTGTACATATTGTTATACATTAATGAATTTAGTCTATAGTGTTTTCCAGATAACATTGTTTTAAAAACATTCACAAGGGGAATCAAACTGGTGGCAACACTGAGAACTGAAAGGTACATGTATGGAATCAGTAATACTTCCTTATAATTTTTCTTAAGCTGGTTCAATTTATAGTATATCAGTTGCCCTTTTAGTTGTTAGTGAGTTTTGTTACTGCTTTAATATACATTTTGTATTTATGGTTTGCTTTACTTTTGCACAGTGTATCTTTAAGTTTACCTATAAAATTAATTGGACTGAATTTCTAGTTTCTGTTGCTCTGGGGACTAATGGCCATTTCTGCATGCGTACTTTATCCATCTCCTGTACCTGTCTGGAGGTGCATTGATTCAGCTCCTGTTTGTAAGTTTATGCTTTCACCTTTGTTAAAAAGTTATTTTTTAAACACATTTAGTAAATAATCACTTAATACAATAGTCACGCAGATGCTAATAGAAAAGAATGACAACACAACAATAATAATAACATTGACAAAGTAGCAGCAACTAATTTTATTCACATACTCTCACTCCTAGCACTTTGGCAAAAAGCCTTCATTGGAAGTAAGATCTAAAACCATGACATAGTAAAAAAGTAACAACATTCAATAGAAAAGAAAACAAACCATATCAACACTGTCTTATTCATGCATCATACACTACATATAAGTTTTCATTTCTCAGCATTTATTCACTCCATAATTACATAAATTGCTCAAGTCCTGCCTTCCCTTAAACTTCACTCCTCCTCCACATTACTCCAAATGTATTTTTCCCATAAATTCCATTTATTTCTATCTCATTTTCTCCTTCCCTTTGCTATACATCCCATCTCCATTTTTATCTCTTTTACAAAATTTGGTAATTCAATTACAGTTGGCTTAGACATTGACTTCTATTTTCTTTCTTTCTTTTTTTTTTTTGAAAGCCAATAGCATTAAATTCAGTATCGTCTTGCTATGTATAGGCAATTCAGATTCTGTGCCCCAGCTCAAAAGGATAATTTCCTTAGTTACAGCCATTTGGTCACTAATCATTTCTGAGAGAGTATTCTGTAGGAAATTTGTAAAATCTGCTAATGCAGTACACTCCCCAAAAAAACATGTTCCCAGTTACCTCTCTCTTTTCCATCACACCTCCAGCATTTGTTATCTACCTGAGGAAAAAAATGTCTGAATTGTGCTTAGGGTATATAAAAAAATATGGAAAAATGTCCAAGAAAAAAATCCTAAACCTTCAGGAAGTTGACACATACTTCGGAGTTATACAGATGCCCTCCCATTGTTCCTTTGTAAATTGCCTTTCCAGTCTCTCTTCCCAATCTTTTCTAACTCCTCTGATTGATTCTTATAGTTATCATGTAATATGTTATATGCATTACTAATTATACATTTTTAACAGCAGCTTCCGTTTTATACTCAGCTAAAAACTCCGCCAGAGCTGGTCTTTCACTTAGCACTCCTCAATCCCTTTCTCTTTCCGTATGTCTGATATTAGTCCCTTTTAAGGAATACAATTTCCAACATGCAATCCAAATTTCTTCTTGGGCTTATCCACTCAGTTACCTTTCCTCTCTCTGTTTATTTGCTCCAATGATGACTTTTCTTTTGACTGTGTTCTCCATTAAATCACATCATCCTATGTTCTGTACTTCTACCTACAGTCATTCCTTTTGGCAAAAGCTCCTCTCTCCATTTCTGTGTTTGCTTAATTCTTAGAAGACTTTCTTCAAGTTTATGTATACAATATTCCATATGGTTATTGCAAGTCTCCTTAAAGATCTGCATCCAAAATCCCATGCTCTCCTTATTTCTCACACTTCCCCATTTCATCACCATCACCCCAATTACGCTTTGATTTATAACATTCTACTTGCATTATGTGTATGAGCCTTGACTGCATATCTCTAAAGAATGCTTTCAAATCAGGTGATCCTAAACTACGTTGTTCTGTGGGGAGGATCAACTTATCCCACTTAACTCATGCCCTCTTCCCCTCTCAAATAAATTCCTTCAACTCTTTTAATTATTTTTCTCAACTTCTCCTTTGGATGATAACAATATACCTGCTCTGTATAAAAAACTAAAGGGACTTATGCATGCTGAGAAGTGGCTTCAAGTCCTAACCTTTCCAATGCTGACAAGAAATTATCCCAAATAACCTCCTCCAAAGTTTTTCCCAGAGAAAGTAAACTTATGGTCTGTATGACCAAGCTTGTTCTATTCTCCTTTACCTAAAAGATGGGCTCAACAAGTGCATGTTTCCAATCTTCCATGCTTAAATGACCTATTGAATAACAGATATACATGCTGACATGTTCTCCGGTCATTAATACTCCCTGTGATTTGTTTGGGTCCAGTTTGTGTAATTCTTTCTCAATATAATCTACTTTAAATTCAGTATAGGAAGTTAATGTCATGATATTCTGATTATTTGTCAACCCCTTTGTAGAGCCAAACTGTATTACATATGATTTTGTGAATATAGCTATAACCTCTGTGTTTGAGAATACATTTTGGAATCTTCACACAGTTTATTCTTTTATATGTCTTTGCTTCTACCGCATCTCATGTATATGCAAAAGGTTTCCCATTATGCTCAATACTTTTATATAAATTTTCTTCAAAATGTTCTTTATTTTGTCTCATACTATGTTTGTCTGCCCAGCTTGTTTATTTCCATTTTCAAAGTTATAGGTGGATCTCATTATCATTTCTTATATTTTTGTCTCTCACCTTAACCTTATGTACCTAGATCCTGATGTTAAACATTTCTTTTATTTTATGCATGCAATTTCCCTTTCAAAACTTGCCACGTTCATTTAACCATGTTTCACAAAACAATAACAACATCAATATTGTAGGAATGTAGCAACGTTTTTATTGTATATAACGTTAGAAGCTGAGCAGATTGTCCCTTAGATTAGAATCCTTCATTCTTGCTTGCAACATGAATGTGCCATTTCATCTGAATGTTTCTGCATCTGTAAAGCAGTTTATACAAATGTTTTATAAAGAAGTGTCTGCCTTGTCTACAGCATCAAAGAGTTATTATTTCTTATAACCTTGAATCATACTCTGACTGAGGGGGCATATGTTGGTAAGGTGTTCTATATGAAACGTGTACAAGCCAAATCCATACAGCAGGATATGGCAGAAGAACAAAGGAAGTAAAAACTCCACACAGTCTATAAACCACAATTTACCTAGGAAAAAAGTAATGTCTGATAAAATAAGCCATGCAAAGGATATTCAAGAAATAAGAAAACTGTAGCCACAGACAGACAGGCAGGCAGATCGAAGGTAAATTCTAAGGAAACAGAATTATAAAGCTATTTTTTTCTGTTTGTTTTCTCTGATCCTGCACAGTCTTAGGATGTTCCTTCATGGCTTCCCCACTCTCCCAGCTATAAGCTTTTATTGAGTGGGCCCCAAGCTCCTTGGAGAGTGGATCTCAAAAGTAATTCTCTTCAAAGCTTGAGGAAGAAGGAATCTGATGATGGGCAGAGAGCATGAAGCATGGGAGCCATCATTTTTACAGAGGCAGGTCATTTACCCTATCTGGGCAGCAGTTAGTGCAATTATGTCAAGACATCATAAATACTCTTTACACTGACCTGAGATGACCTTCAAGACTCCCAGTCCTGCCAGGGGTTGCACAGGGGTCAGGTTTTTCAGACAACCCACTTGGGACAGGATTGTTGGTCACTGGCTTCTTCATCCAATCTCTTGAACAAGCCATATCAGCAGGCTGAGTCCATTTCCAAATTTATCTTTTCAATGGTGCAGATGTATGCTCTGCATCTGCACCATCTGACTGGTTTATCTGTAAAGCTGCTTTGGAAAGAAATAAGTCCAAGATAAGGTTCTGTACCAAAAGTTTTCTAATGCTAAAAGATTCATAAGTAATACAAATATGCAATTACATAAGTATATTCGTCTAACAGAAACAACAGAACTGACAGATTAGTTGTTTTAGCTGCATGCAGAAGGTTACATCTTTAAATATTCCTGGACTACTTTACATTTGTTAACAGGGAAAGTCTGACTTGGAACATAGCCAATTTTCAGCGGAGGCCTGGGGAGAAACACTCCAGATGCATGTCTTTGAAACGTGGGAGAAAACCGGAGAAAACCTGCACGACTGCAGGGATGACATGCAGACGCCGCACAGAAGGCACCCCAGCTGAGAATCAAACTGCAGAGGAAACAGTGCTACCGCTGTACAACTGCGCCATCCAAACAAAACTACAAAATAACTATAAGAAAAAACTACCAGAAAAAAAAACTACAAGAAAATCTAAAGTGAATGAGATATGTACATTGTAGTGACTAGTTAAGAAGAGTCTATATAGAACGATTAGAGTAAGGCATGTCCTGCCTGCTTCCTAGCATAAAAGAATACAGAAGATTTCTTGAGTAAAATGAGCTGTATGAGCTGTGAAATTGTAGGCAAACATAAATCTAGCATTGTCATGATCTTCAATCAAGTAAGCTAGTATACAAATTAACCCTATTTTTTCTGAAAAAAATCTTAATAAAATATACTTCTAAACTATAAAACTAAGACCACGACTGCAGCTTCCAAGAAGTGAAGGCATGGGATAAATTACTAATAAAAAAAAAAAAGCAATCCATGGAAGTAGGATATTGTCTAACATTTGAACAACATAGTGCCACCTGCTGGTTATAGAGATATACTATCTGTGAAGACATAGTCATGTCCTACATTTCAAGTTGACTGAAAGGAAAAAGTTCTGCTTTTGTTTTTCATTTCATTTGTTGTACATTTGCAATAAATAGATGTTGCCAACTTAAATTCTTATTTGATAGCATATAACTAATATAGTAGCATAGCTAGGGTGGGGTACGAGAGGCAACTGCTCTGAGCACAAAGTATTGGGGGTGGCATAAGCTGATCCTGACCACAAAGTGTTGGGGGCATGATAAGCTGATCCTGATCTTTCTTTAGCACAATACTGGTTTTTAAAAGTCAGTATTGCATTTGTGGTTAAACCTGAGCACTTTAGCACTCTGTGTGTGGTTTAAATTGTGGCAGCTACAAGCTACATTATAATAAACAGTTTGCTACATTTTTTAAATAAAATATGAGCACTGTAGTGCTCTGTGCAGGCAGGGTATAAACTGTAGCAACCGTTTGCTACATTCGTAGCAAGCAGTTTGCTACAGTTTAAAAATAAGATTTTTTAAAACTAAAACATGAGTGCCATAGCACTCTGTGCAGGCAGGATATAAACTGTGCAACTGTTTGCTACATTTCAAGCAAGCAGCTTGCTACAGTTTAAAAAAAAAAGAGATTTTTTTTAAAGTAAAACATGAACACCATGCTCTGTGCAAGCAAGCTATAAACTGTAGCAAGTGTTTGTTTACTACATTTCTAGCAAACAGTTGCTACATTTTAAAAGAAGACATTTTTTTAAATAAAGCAAGTTGAAGAAGGTTTGGGGGCAGGGCACAAAAATGGAACCTGAATGGCTGGATTGGGGGGCATGTCATTCATCTGGCTATTGGTTAATATGCTAGTAGAAGGAACATCTATTTT
Organism: Protopterus annectens; assembly: GCF_019279795.1. Classification (NCBI taxonomy): domain Eukaryota; kingdom Metazoa; phylum Chordata; order Ceratodontiformes; family Protopteridae; genus Protopterus; species Protopterus annectens. The sequence continues at coordinate 657,607,064 of NC_056745.1, read as the reverse complement.
TTCTCTTCTCTCTTTTTTTTTGGCACTTTAATGGAAGAGCAGGGGGTCATAGATCTAACTGTAATAAGCCAGTCATTGTCATTGGCTTATTACGGTGAAGTGTTATTTTTTGACTCTTCACTTGAAGAGCTGATGTGGTGAGGCACTGGTTCACAGTACCAGTCCAGGGCACTGGTTGAACCAACTATGCTTCTGCACGTTTTAATAATATTTTCTATAACTGACTGCTCTGTAACCTGATTATTTCATGAAACCAGACTCTACAGATAAAATGTGTAAAAAAAGTCCTTGAATGGAGAAAAATAGTCTAGAATAAAGAAGGAATTATGAGACAAAGAAATAGCTTTATACTTTATGATATCTGAATTTGACTTTCAATACAATTGACCCTTACAGAAATGAAACCTTACTAGCAAATGAGTGAAAGAGGGAGAGAGAGGCAGAATACCTGCTTCTTGGCTTCTAAATGTGTGCCTGGACATTGATTGAAAACTAAAACCATCTTACACAATTTTTTCCTTTTCAGAAGTAATTCTTTAAGAAAAGAAAGTTAAAGAAAAACAAAAGAAAACCAGTCAACGGAACTATAAGAGCTAAGTAGGCCTTCACATATACTGCAGAATAAATCTTTTTGTACTATTGATTATAAATGTGTGAAGTCTTTTCATTGATTGAGTTTGATACCAGAAGAAGCAAGAAATACAGTCTGCTTGCCTGAGAAGTGACAGGTATGCAACGTTTAAAAATGTATAACAGGTGAGAAGATACTATGCTACTAGGTACAAAGTCAGCAAGCTATACTATATATAAAAGGGAACAACACTAAGAAAAGTTCAAAAATAAAATGCACTTTGTGTAATATCAGGAATCAGGAATCTAAATTTATGAATTTACTACTTATATTAGGTGGTGAAAATTATTATATGATCTTAATTACTGAAACATAGTACAGTGACTCAAACAAACAAGTATATCTTCCTTTATACAAGGGACATCACCATAGCTGGCCTTAGGCATAGGCCAACTAGGCGGCCGCCTAGGGCACTGGTCTAGCAGGGGCACTTTTCCAGTATTTATTTGGTGTAGGTAGACCAGGATGGGGGCACCAGGTAGTGTGGTGGAGGGTGCCATGGAGCCCTTTTGCCTAGGGCACCAGTTGACCTAGGGCCGCTCCTGGACGTCACAATTATTGTAGCTACAAAAGTGGAGGTAGAATTTCTATACATTTCAGTAATTTGTAACTTTTGTTAGCAAAGACTTTGAAATAATTGTGGCTACAATCTCTAAATACAAGGCAAAATGGAGAACAGGGCTATTTTATAGGCCACTGAATCAACCACCTGTTGAGAAGAGCTTGTTTATTATTGTGTTAGAGGAATGCTTCAGAAAGGGATATGATTTGATCACCAGTGACCTTAAAGCACCAGGAGTAGATTGGTGGACCTTGATTCAGGCTAATAATCTGTTTAACACCTTAGTTAGGACAGGTATGGAGTTGGGTTACACAAACATTATCAAGGAACTCACAGGAACAGACAACTTCCTGTCAGTAAATGTTAGATCAGAGAGCTCACTGCCTTTAGGGGACGTTCAGTAGAGCCTGAAATGTTTGGGGCTCACTGCCTTTAGGGGACGTTCAGTAGAGCCTGAAATGTTTGGGGCTCACTGCCTTTAGGGGGACGTTCAGTAGAGCCTGAAATGTTTGGGGCTCACTGCCTTTAGGGGACGTTCAGTAGAGCCTGAAATGTTTGGGGCTCACTGCCTTTAGGGGACGTTCAGTAGAGCCTGAAATGTTTGGGGCTCACTGCCTTTAGGGAACATTCAGTAGAGCCTGAAATGTTTGGGGCTCACTGCCTTTAGGGGACGTTCAGTAGAGCCTGAAATGTTTGGGGCTCACTGCCTTTAGGGGACGTTCAGTAGCACCTGAAATGTTTGGGGCTCACTGCCTTTAGGGGACGTTCAGTAGCGCCTGAAATGGTTGGGGCTCACTGCCTTTAGGGGACGTTCAGTACAGCCTGAAATGTTTGGGGCTCACTGCCTTTAGGGGACGTTCAGTAGCGCCTGAAATGTTTGGGGCTCACTGCCTTTAGGGGACATTCAGTAGCGCCTGAAATGTTTGGGGCTCACTGCCTTTAGGGGACATTCAGTAGAGCCTGAAATGGTTGGGGCTCACTGCCTTTAGGGGACGTTCAGTACAGCCTGAAATGTTTGGGGCTCACTGCCTTTAGGGGACGTTCAGTAGAGTCTGAAATGTTTGGGGCTCACTGCCTTTAGGGGACGTTCAGTAACGCCTGAAATGTTTGGGGCTCACTGCCTTTAGGAGACGTTCAGTAGCGCCTGAAATGGTTGGGGCTCACTGCCTTTAGGGGACGTTCAGTACAGCCTGAAATGTTTGGGGCTCACTGCCTTTAGGGGATGTTCAGTAGCGCCTGAAATGTTTGGGGCTCACTGCCTTTAGGGGACGTTCAGTAGCGCCTGAAATGTTTGGGGCTCACTGCCTTTAGGGGATGTTCAGTACAGCCTGAAATGTTTGGGGCTCACTGCCTTTAGGGGACGTTCAGTACAGCCTGAAATGTTTGGGGCTCACTGCCTTTAGGGGACGTTCAGTACAGCCTGAAATGTTTGGGGCTCACTGCCTTTAGGGGATGTTCAGTAGCGCCTGAAATGTTTGGGGCCGACCATATTTTTCTGTTTTTTGTGTGTTGAATAATAAAACTTAGAAATCACCTCCCCTCCAAGCTACAAACTTCAGAAAATTGTTTATTGGGGTGACAATTCATCTATCAAAATTATCTCAGTTTATGGAATTGTGACTGTGTGACTCAAAAAGCATTTCCTATGTGGGCAAAACTGCAATCCAAATTGTAGCTTGCTACAGATCACCCACCATGCCCCAGGATTCCCACTCCTCTTTTCTTGATGTACTGGAAAATATTAGGGTTCAACCAAACACCCTAATAATGGGCGATTTCAACTACCCCACCATTAACTGGGAAAACTACTCATGTACCAACTCCTTCGTTCAGCGCATTCTGAATTCATAAACTCCAATGCCCTGGATCAACTTATCCACACCCCCACCAGGGGCAACAATATCTTAGATCTAGTCATTACCAATATGAGTGACCGGTGTTCCACACCTGCAGTCAATGCCTCATTGGTCCGATCCAACCATAAGCTAATTACCCTAGATATCCACATCTTGCCTCCACCCCCCATTAAGGAAACCATGGTAAAAAATTTCTCCAAAACCAACTTCATGCTTCTTAAGACAGAAGTGGTGAACTTCATGACACCCATGCAGATTGACAATACAGTGCATGAAGGGTGCTATCGCAAACAGAAGCAAGACACTATCCTCCAAAAAAAAGAAAGCCAATCTGGTGGTCCCCTGCCATAAACAAACTGTACAACAGAAGGAAGAAACTCTTGCAAAAGAGAGTAAAATCCCATGAGTGGAGGAGCTCCCTGGTCAGCCTCAGTAAGAAGCTGCGATCCCTGATAAAATCCTCCAAAGCTAGTTACGAAAACAAAACTGCCACTGATTCTAAAGACAACCACAAAGCATTCTATAGCTATGTCAAGAATTTCAATGGCAACACTCAGATCTGCTCTGAGTTACAGCACAATGGCACTAAATATACAGACCCAACTGATATTGCCAACATCCTGGCAGATAGGTTCAGTGCTTACATTACCCCCATCTCACCCCCTAAAGAGTCCATCTCTATACCGGAAGAATGCAAAGTTCCTGTAATCATGGCTGCACAGGTAAAAAACACACTCTCCAAAGCCAAGAGCACAGCATCCATGGGACCAGATAACATCCCAGGCTGCGTAGTACATGAACTACAGAACAAACTGGCACCCCACCTAAGTACCATGTTCAATCATAGCCTCACCTCAGGCTTTGTGCCTGCTGAATGGCGCACAGCAACGGTTATCCCACTCCACAAGGGGAGAGCCACCACGGACCCCGGGAACTACCGCCCCATTAGCCTGACGAACATGGTCTGCAAGGCCATGGAACGTATCATCATGGAACTTATAAACAAAGACATTGGTAATCTCCAAACTCTGGATCCCACCCAGTTCGGGTATGTAAAAGGCAGATCATGTCTCCTAAACTTGATAGACTTCTTTGAAGCAGTCACCAAAGCCATAGACAAGGGTAAGGTGGTTCACACAGCCCATCTAGATCTTGCCAAGGCTTTCAACACCATCCCTCACTCTGGAATTATAGATAAACTCACTAAACTAGGTATAAATCCCTATGTCACAAGATGGGTTGTCAACTGCCTCACTGTCAGAACCCACACTGTGAGACTCCAAATCTGACTTCAGACCAGTGACAAGTGGAGTACCACAAGGTTCAGTCCTGGGTCCTCTCCTGTTTGGTATCTACTTCTCTGAAGTACAGGCTAACACAGAAGGTCTTTGGCTAACAAAGTTCGCAGATGACTGCAAACTAGGAGCCATAATTGAAACTCCTAATGATGTGGACATCCTACAAAAGGGCCTCACTGAGACAGATGCCTGGTGTCAAAGCCAAAGTCATGGCCTCAAGCTCAATGCCAAAAAGTGCATTGTCATCTCCTTTGGTAAAAACTCTGTACCCATGAACTACAACATAGGCGGCAGTATACTTACCACTGAAAGTGTGATAAGAGACCTTGGGACACAGGTGGACAGTAGTCTCTCCTTTGATAATCCCATCACCACAGTAGTCAGGAAATCCTTCTATGTGGCACACCTCATCACAAAAGGTTTCTCATCCAGAAAAAAAGAGGTCATTGTTCTCCTCTACTCATCACTCATTAGACCCATTATAGAGTACAATACCCCTTTTGGTATGTACCTCACAAGACATGTACAACAGCTGGAAAGGCTGCAGAAATACTTCACAAAGAGGATTACCGGCCTCAAACAGATGCCCTACGCAGACCGTCTCAAAAAATTCCAGCTTTACTCCGTCGCATATCTCCTACTCAGAGGCGATCTCTGCCTAACATACAAAGCTATGTCAAACCCAGAGCTGTTGGACATGCTCCACCTAAAGAAATCCCAATCCCTCCGAGCTACACGCTCTAGGGACCTAAACCTTGTCACCACAATAAACAGAACATGCCGGAGGGATAGATTCCTGTCCCAGAGACTTCCCATACTCTGGAATAAACTACCTACCTATATCAAACAAAGCTCCTCATTAGCACTCTTCAAGAAAAATCTTGATTATTGGATGGGAAATAGGAAATTCACCCCGGGGATCACCTCTGTGGCTCTGCTCAACAGTGGCACAGGAAAATAATTTTCTTGGGTGGCAAAAGCCAGAGTACATTTTTGGCTGGGCTTGTATAGGCCCCAGGGCTGATAGCCTAGTACCTGCCTATGAACCTATGAACCTTAGTCTTTTACAACTTTATTAATAGATTAATTGCTATCCATGTTCTGATGTGCCAGCCACACAAGCCAATTAAGAAAACCTGTTTTTGACAAGAAAATTTAATATAGTAAGCAGAGAAAAAAGAAGCAGTCGTGGTTTAACTAAAAGAGAGCGCCCAGACCAGCTAACAATATTAGATTTCAGAAAGCTACAGTGGGTTTGAGAAGTTTAATATGAAAAAGCTAGTATTTTTTATGAGTTAAAGTTAGTGACCTGTACACCTCATAAGGAATCATCAGTGTAGAAGCAATATTACTGTAGGTAAGCTTGAGATAACTGGTTCACAGATTCTTTCTGATTTATTTGTGGATACATCCACAGAGCACTCCAACAAAACTAGTTAAGGAGACTATGGTTTGGTTAATGATGGCTCTGAGAGTTGTCTAAGTATATCTAATGAAACTCGAGGGATGTCATAGATTCAGTCAGATCTAACTCTGCTACTGGTCCAAATGGCTGTTTTTCTGTCCAATAGTGCTAATCACATCACACCATTTACATAATTTGTTTCAAGAGTCTCTTAGTGCTGCGTTTCTTCTTGAACTCATGAAAGAAGCCAATGTAATTTTCATCTTAAAAGGGGGGACCACTAAAACTATGGACAATTATAGACCTACCAGCCTAACTTGTATTCTGGGCAAATGTTTTGAAAGCGTCTTTTGATACTTAATATAAAATTACTTGAAATCAGGTGCTGATATCTACAAACATGGCTTAACTAGCAGTCAATCTTATATAACAAATCTGATAAACTTTTGTCAGAATTTATAGGAAGCATTAGACCAGGGATTACCAGTGGATGTTGTCTACTTGGACTTGCCAAAGGCCTTCAAATCAGTGCCATGAGTTCAGATAGTTAGGGGGCTGGAAAGAAATGGGAAACCAGACATATAACAAGGTGGATAATGAAATGGCTATAGAGGAGATCATTAAATGTTAAAATAGCCAAAGTTACATCCAAAGATAAACTGATGTTACTGGGAGACCACAGAGGTCAGTTTTGGGGTCTGTGATTTCCCCCCCCATCTTTATGGCAGACCTTCCTGTTTCCAGCGATATCTAGACTCATAAGTTTGCTGAAGTCACAATAGTGGGGACAATTGTAACCAAAATGTCTCATCAGATAGGATTGCAGATAGGACTGCAGAAGCAGATGGATGCCCTTCATCTTTGGGCATTGTCGAGCAAGGCATTTAATGCAACAAAACCAATAATCATTCATTTTGGGGAAAATAGTTCCTGTTACCCATATGTTCTAATGTGCTTCTGACTGAAACCTACTTGTAAAGTATGTTGGAGCAGTTATTGATAAGTGTTTTAGTTTGAAGCCAGCATATCATCAGTTATTAGAAATTGCTTCTCAGTGAACAGAGATATTGTGCACACACTGTAGAGTAGGAATGAATGCATGCTTATAACCCTGTTTAAAGCCATCATCAGGCTTACTCTAGAGTATCGTGTTGCAGCCTGAGGCTACTCTTACTCAGATTAAAAAACTACAAAGAGTTCAAACATTCTTTACCACACTTAATTTTAAAGTTAGGTCCTTGACTTATAAATGTGGGTCAAGAGATTACATCTGTTTTCCGGCTGACTATAGATTTGTTAGAGGGGATCTAATTTTAACATACATTCACAAACATAATCTAACTATGGTGGCTACCATGGGTATTGAATTTTCATATCGTTTCTTGGGCACTAGAAACAATCAGGACCATCTTACTGACTCAATCGCTAATACCTTGCTTAGGTTCAAAGCTTTTCACTGTTGAGCAGGATGGCTGTTGAATATGCTTACCCTAAGTATAAGGAAGGTGGATAAACTGTGGCTCTTTAAAGCCAGTGTTGACAAATGGTTTGGTAAGAGGGTCTACAATCCACTACTAATTAGGTAGAGGCTATTTATTTATTTACTTACATTAAACAATGAACATTGAACATGGACTCAGAACAGTATGAACTGTTCATGACAAGATCATCCTCACTTAATTTGGTGTAATTCTTTGAGGAGGTAACTGTGACATTTGAGGGACTGACCACTTTCAGCTTCAGCTATGATGACAAAGTAAAGCAATACCATTTCCATATGTTAGAAGTAAAATGTTCTGAGAACAGAACAGAGCAGCATAAATGAGCAAATATGCTATTTAACATCAATAAAACTTCACAAGAATGTTACTTCATGCATCCTCCTCCACAATATATAACCCACCATGAAAAACAATGTTCCAGGTTGCAAAACGCAATCAAAAATAGCAGCCCAAACCTGTTCCAACACTTCAGGCCCAAGGGCAAGTTGGAAATCAAATGATGGAAAAAAAATACTTAACAGGAATGTCCAGATATAACATGCAATGATGTCCAGCAGCAGTCAACCTGCATCAACACCAAAATTAATGAATCTGTCTAATGCTGTAATTTGGTATAAACTCAGTGTCTAGGCATCACAGACAGCTACACAAAGACCACTCTAGAGAAATAAGTACGCGATAAACAAATCAGCTCAAAGGTTAGAATCATAAGACCCCACACAAGACTGATTAGATCTTCAAAAGCAGGATATAGGAAAAGTAAAACAATGCAACCAAAATGTAGCTATAAAAACTGTTGCACAGTCTGTAGCAAGAGCTATAGACTAAGCTCTAAACTGCCCAAATCACTTCCCAGTAGTCAGAGACAATAAACAGAATATCACACTGCATGTCTCAAGCTTCACAGGGTCCCCAACATCCACAGTAGATCACTGCCTCAGAGTAACAAATGAGCATAGAGTCAATTCAAATGACTTACAGAAGTTTCCAGAGCACAAACATAGAAAATAACATGCAGTGTGTATATATTTTTTCTATAAGTATTCACAACTCCTCCAACTTTGGACAGTCACAAAAAGATGACAAAACACAATGTACACATCCTGACAAATCCTGACAAGGTATTTTACAAAATCATCCATAAGATTACTGTAGGAAAATGTTAATACCTACATAGCTGAATGAGTGAATAACTGTGAGAAGCAGAGACCTCAGAAGGTGAATATAGCAGGTTACACATGCAAACTTACTGAAATGTCCACTGGAGTCCCTCAAGGCTTAGTGCCGGGACCATTTCTCTTTAGTCTATATATATCTTCCAAAAGACAACTTTGTTTATTGCAACATAATGATGTTTTCAAACTAAGAAATATCATTTAATAAGATGCAAAAATACTTTAGGACCAGTTCAACAAAATCAACACCCTGTGCAGGAAAAAAATCACTCCTCCTGCTACTAAATTACTATTTCCAGATATTAGAATAATGTTATACACTTTGATTAGAAACTTTAGTAAGGAAATATTAAAAACAGAATGAAATGCAAGATCTGTGAATGCTGAAGACAATAAATGAAGCATTGATCTGTCTGTAAAGCAAAGTCAGAAAAGTTCACTATGAAGCACACCTGATATTCAGTGCTGTATATAGTAGCTCAAAGGAAGTCATTGCATTTCCTTAACAAATGACCAAACTAGAACTTCAAGTTACATCGAGTAAACTAATGCAATAAAAGGGGTGATATTTCTGCATTAAATGCCTCTAATAATCAAGATTCTTCCCAGAAAGACAAATTGCAATAAAATATCACTGATCCGTCTACAGATTATAAGGAATCACAACTGGTAGATGAGGTAGACAAAAGATTTATTCCCAAAGCTTTTGTATAAATCATTGGATAGCTGGGAGGGAAGGAAACAAAATAATGTACTGAAATTGCAAGTAGGAAAATGGAAGAATTTATACTTTAATGTAAGGCACAACCTACTCTATTTACCTATATACTAAACTAAATATATATGTAGATAAATTAGATAATACTTCTAATGGTCTAACACATGTCAAAATCTCTTGGGTTATCAGTCTATTTACATAAAATAGTTTCACAGTTCAGAATATTACATGATTCTTGGCATGTACTGCTTACCTTCCTTTGTCACATTTTCATGTTTCTAATTCCAGCTGATTCTAGCTGATTCCAGCTAATTCTGAGCTTTGTTTGTAAGGTAATTTCAAATAAGAAACTCTTCAGTAGTATAATAAACTAAGTATTTGTGGTTGTTGATAAATATTTCAGATATTTAGATAGTACTCTAGTGTTCTGCTTCTTGATAAACATGGAATATTTGACTGACTCCTATCTGCATTATTCAGTTTGATGCACGATTTGTGTTCTTAGATGGATGAAAACCATAAGCAGTTTAAATTCCTTTCCACATCATCATCATCATTAAAATACTTAAGTAACTAAAATGTAAATTTGTACACATACCTCTATGGGTATCGTTATGCAGCAAGAGTAAGGTACCCCACATTTCTCCCTGCTGGGATTCTCTGGAGTGCAGTTGAAATACAAATTCTTGGACCAGTCTGTGTAATTATTCCATCCGCAACACTGGAACTGAATTAAAAAAAAACAACTAACAATCTCAACTTTTTTGTTTTAATAAAGGGGTATAATTTTACTAGTAGCTACAATAAGAATAATCAGGTAGAAACATTGACAGACAGACATACAGACAGCTAGACCAACAGATTATATTACAGTTACCTTACATATTAAGGCTGGCAGAAAGTGACAGTTTGCTGTCTAGTCTATCAAGAATTTCCAGTTGTCATCTTACAGATGTCCCACCTTCTATTCTTCCGTCATCTCCAACTCTCCCAACCTGTCAAGAGGAGTTATTCTGAGTTAGTGTATACTACCATCTCTGGCAGTCCATTCCACATAACTCTCTCCATGAAATAAAACTTGTTTAGGTCTAAGTTAAAATGGGTTCCCCTCTGTCTGTAACTGATGACCTGTACTTCCCTCCCTATCCTTTCTTCCAATGTTCACCCCCTCACAGCCATCTGCCAGTATCTTACACGCCTGCAGCATGTTCCCTATAGCTTCTAACTTTCCTCATAGGCAGCCTCAGCTCTTTTAGAATTCCTATGCCATCTATTCCCCTCCATTCCTTAATTGCTGTTTGTGCCTTTCCTTAGACCCTTCTCAATGTTGTTATGTTTTTTTCCCTTGTCTAACACACTACCACAGCTGGGATTTAAGCAATGCTTATCAGTGGCACAATAACTTCTTTGTCTCTTAAGATGTTCCTGGATTCATAGATGTTTACTAGGTTAATGACCACAAGGGACTTTTTAAGCCTAGCCATGCATTCCAAATCTCTTACAAGTTCTAGTATCCTTGATAAGTGTAAGCAGGGGCTTGGGAGGTGAAACAGTTACAAGCAAGGGCTTGGGATATGAACCATTTACCGGCTGCATGTGTCCATTAGAGACATAGGTGCCAAACCAGGGATGAATTTCCTGTTCCTGATCCAATTATCCAAGTCACACTTGAATTGGATTAGGGAGGAACTCTGCTTCACATGGATCCAGAGAAGGGGTAGTCTCTGGGATACATACCTGTCTCTCCATCAGGTCCTATTTATATCACAGGCAAGGTTTAAGTCTTTAGAATGGGTACTTCCGGTGCTGTTTGTTTTGTGGATATGCAGGAAGTCCATCAGAGTGGGGACTGACAATGCCTTGTATGCCAGGCATAGATCTCCCTCAACAGCCTGCAGGAGACAGACTACAGGGATAGGGCCTAGAGACAGTGTGTATAGAACATGTTAATTATGCCCTGTATTCTTTTAGTGAGGAACCTCTGTGAACATTCCAGTTGTTGGATATACCTGATTAGGTACATACCAAAGGGGGCATTGTACTCAGTGATACATCTGATGAATGCCGAATACAGTGGAACAATGACTTCCTTGGACCTAGATGCCATACCTTTGTTTATAAGTCGCATAACACAGAATGATTTTCTCACTACTATACACATGTGATGGTCAAAGGCTAGATTGCTGTCTATGTGTATCCCCAAGTCCCTGACTACTGGGTTAACTCTTAGGGGTGTGTTGTTAATATGACAGTTACCAGAGGTGGATGACTTGCTGAAGAATACTATTATGCATTTCTTGGCATTTAGGTTTAGTCCATGGCTCTGACACCAGTTGTTTGTCTGTGTCAGCCATTCCTGGAGAACATTTGTGTTGGTGTGGGATTCAATGACAGCTCCTATTTAGTAATAATCTGCAAATTTATTCAGCCAGAAGCCATTGACATTGCCCCCTGACTTCAAAGAATTAAATGCCAAAAAGGAGTGTTCGCAGGACCTATCCCTGAGGGACTCCGCTTGTGACTGGTGTTTTTGTAGAGGTGGCTTCCCCAATTATAACTTCCTGAGTCCTGTTTGTGAACCAGTGACACAAGTTTTGCACCTAACCTTTTGAATTTGTCAACAATGCCTGAGTGGGGTATTGTATCAAATGCCTTGGCCAGGTCAAGGTAGGCAGTGTGAACCATTTTGACCTCATCCATTGCTTTGGTGACCTTCTCACAGAAGCCCACCAGGTTGAGTAGGCATGACCTGCCCTTGACAAAAGCAAATTGGGCCAGGTCCAGTGTCTGGAGGTTTACTATGTCATTATTGATCATTTCCATGATAATTCTTTCCATGGCTTTGAATATGACACTAGTGAGACTTATGGGTCTGTAGTTTCCAGTGTGTGTAGATGGTTCACCTTTGTGAAGAGGAATGACTGTTGCTGATCTCCATTCATGAGGTATGAAGCCTATTTGAAGGCTACAGTTAAATAACAATTTTAGATGGCCTGATAGGTCATGTTTTATGCTATTTAGAAGGCATCCTGGGATATTTGTCTGGGCCCATTAATGCACTGTTCTTAGCCTCAGAGACAGCATTAAGGACCTGTTCCCTAGTGATAGCAAGGAGAGGTATATTTGATGGTATTTCCTGAGGGAAGGTTGAAGGGAAGAGAGGGATAAAGTTGGAGCTGTGCCTGTCACCCAGTAGGTTTGTCATATCTTCTGGTTCAGTATAGGTGGCTCCATTTACAATGAGCTTTGCACATAATTGTGTATTGCCTTGGAGGTTGCAGACATAGCTAAAAATGCCATGTGGTTGTCCTTGGCCTAGTAGACCAAATTTATCTCAAATTTGGCTTTGGCAGTCTTTATTTGTCCTCTGAGTTGTTTGCTTAGTTTGATGAGATTGCGTTTATCCTGCTGGGTGCTGCATCTCATAGTTTTTGCCACAAGTTTCTTCCTTCTGTTATACAGCCTATTAATTTTGTGATTTCACAAATTTGGTTTGTTTTTTGAGTTAGTTCTGTACTTCTTCCTGGTGAGCATAGCTGCCTCTATGCAACTATTTACAAGCTTGTATAGGATTTCTGTGAACAGTTCTGCACAGGCAGTAGTGTTCTCAGTGTTTATGGGGCTTGAAAGTTTGTTAGGTTATCACTTAATAGCAGGAAGTTAGCCTTAGAGTAGTTCCTGAATATTCCAGGGTTAGATGGGGATCTAGGTTTTATTCTTACTTCAAAGGAGACCTTTTTGTGGTCTGACCTTACCAGAGAAGACATTATACTAGGGGGTGTGCAGCACTCTCCCATATTAGTGGGACCAGATCCAGTATGGTTGCACCCCTGGTTAGCGTATTTGTATTTACAAAATCCAGGAATCTCTGTGCCTGTACATTTGGTGTCATATATATGATTCCCAGTTAAAAGGGGGTTAATTAAAATCACCTTTGAATATGGTATTGGGTTGGATGATGAGTGTTTCTAATAAGTTTAAATACATGGTATGGGTTTCCTGTGTCATATAGGGAGACCCATAGCTTGCAAGGAAGTGGTATTGGATTGTGCCTATGGTGATTTGAACATGGAGATACTCAAGTGCATTGTTCTTTTGACCAGCCTTGAGGTATATTTATTTTTGATGTTAATCGAGACACCTCCACCTTTAGTACGTGTCTGTGTAGTAGCTGGTCTAAATGTGTGGAAGTGTTTGGATTCAAAATAATAAGTTACCAGTGAAAGATGAAAACTAGATACAAGTAAAACAATTACCTTTCCAATTTCCACAAAAGTCATAAAAAGATTAAATGTTTGATGTTCTATAAAAGTGTCAGTGATGCAACAGGTAGCACACTCAGTGTTGTTGCAGAAGGCTGTGCATTTTATTCCCATACCGGGTGGATCAATTGCTGCCACTACAGTGCAGCATGGATGGGGAGGGGGTGTTGTACTTCTGAGTGTGCCATTCTTTGGATGAGTCATTTAACTGAGACATACCTGTTTGAGTTAGTGGTACCTCAGATGGATGTATAAGATCCCATTACACCTATCAAAAAGAGTTAGGGTCGATTATTTATATATATAAAAAAGAACTCTTACTTACAACTTATTTACATATTTACAAACATTTACAACTGTACAAATATATAGATATATAAATATATTTACATATATTCATAATTTTCTTTACCATCATACTAAATTTTCATCTCTATTAGACCCCCCACTCCTTTTTCCATAACCGCCATCTGATTTTACTTAATGTTGTTGCTAAAATCAAGACTTCCAAGATGGCTGCACATTGAGTAACAGCTTAATTTCAACTCTCCCAGTTTGAAAACAGAAACTCCAAAGAGAGAGACAGTGAATTCATTTTGGGGTAAATTTCAGTAGGATGCCAGCAAAACAAATTCAGAGAACCTGAAAAAAAGTCAACCACAAAGGTGAGGAAAAACCACTGGGAAGAATTCTGCAGCTGTTCAGCAAAAAGCAGTGCAAGCTCCAGCATTGGTGCAAGACATGACTTCCCGAAACCTAGAGGAAAAATTATGTCAAATGTACTCACAGCTGATTAAAATAAATGAAACACTCATGGAGTATATCAACTCAAATAACAAAAGGCTGGAAAAAATGGAAGATGTTTTAAGCAGATATTCTGATGAGGCAATAAAACTGCAAAAATCAAAGATCAAAATGAAGAAAAGGCTTGCTGAATATGAGACTGCTCAAGAAGAGATATTTCAATAAATAGAAGAATTAGAGGACAGAGCACACAGGGAAACCCTGAGATTTTCTGCTGTACCAGTTAAGGAACAGACTGTATTAATTTTATGAAAGAACAAATAAGCAACTGGACTGGTATTTCACAGCAGGAATTGTTAATTGAAAAATCACATCATGTGTATGCTCCAAACCTGACCATGAGAAAGCAACCTAGACCTTTATCATTGAACATGCAATCCTACCAGCAGAAGGAGTTGATTCTGTTAAAACTGTGGCAGAAGGGCAAAGTACTAAAAGTGGAAGACAGTAGAGTACTTGTGGAAAAATGATTACTGACTGTACACCAGGCAGAAGAGGAGTAAATTTATTCCACTAATCCGGGAATTTCAAAAAGCAAGCATGAGATTCAAGCTACTGTATCCAGCTATCTTCAGAATATTTTTTCCTAGGGGACAAAATCATTTTTTTATGCAGAACATCCTAAGGAGGAAATACAAATGTTTGTCAAACAAAAAGTGAGCTGTGAAACAGAAGGAGATTCTGATTCTTGTTCTTCCGGTAATAAAGACCACAGAGTGACTGTGCCACTGAAATTTTTTTCCAGTGTTTCAATGGAAAATACTTGAGAGACAGTAAAAACCACAAGAGTTGACTAGAAGAATGAGAGCATGTTGGAAAGGAAGCAGAGACTGATTTGGAAGATGGAGATAAACATGAATAAAACCAGCTACTCAGAAAATAAATAAATGTGGGATTATAAAGCATTAATTATATTTGTGAAACATGACAGAAGAAGAAAACCTGGAAATACTGAACTTTTTTGACTTTGTTAAACTTGTAGGGGACTCTAAAGCATATGCCCAACTTCATGTCATTAATGTTTGGAGGAACGTTTAGGAGAGGGGAAAAAGAAAGAAAGATTTAACTGTAAGTAAAACAAACCTTTGTTCTTAACAGTTGCATTTGTATAGTGCATGATATCTGCATGCTATAAAGTAAAGTTTTCTCAGTTATTTTTAAGTGTAATGGTGATATTAAAGTAAACAGGTGACCCTATTTTTTTCTTTCTTTTCTCTGTCTCCTTGTTCAGTTTTAAGAAATGTAGGCACTGAAATGCAAAAAAGAAGAAAAGTATGTTCAAAGGAATATGACAAGAAAAAAATATGTGTTTTTTTTCTCAATCTTGCATAGGGGAATAACTGGATTAAGGCTCCTGGCTTTATCTAGTAACAAGTTTTATGAGAAAGCAAATAAGAAAAAAAAAACATTGGATATAATAAAGCTCTCCTCTAGCAAATAAATAAATAACTAAATACTTGTAAAAGCAAATCTGTATCTGGTTCTCATGTCTCTGTGGAGATAATCTGGAAAAGAGTAATATAAACAGAAAGCTTCTTTCGTTTAACTGCTTTCTTTCAATGACTAGGAGATAATGCTTTCTGAAAACATTCAAGTGTTTTCTCATTCTGAGAGAGTAATAAAGATAAAGCACAACCAGACAGCACTCAGTAGAAGCACAAGCTATACCGTGTACTTAGCATGGATAACCTTCCTTTTAGATTAACCCAAGTCTGTAACTATGGCTGTCAGTTTGGGGCAATTGTTCCTATTAGGAAGGTAAAGCTTTAGTTTTTGAAGATGTACATAGTTTTGTGTGTTAATATGTTTTTGGGGGGTATTGGGGTGTAATTTTTTTTGTTTTAGGGTTTTCAATAAAACAAAATGTTTTGTAAGATGTGACATGGGGTCAAATGAATATGACGAGAAACAGCTGTATAAAAGGTCAACCTGCCAAACATTAGTGTGCACTTGTAACACAAAAGCTGGAAATATATATTTAACAAAAAAGTTGTTACAAATAAAAGGTGGAATAAGTTTTTAACCTAATGACCCTTTTGATATTATATTTAAATGTTAATGGTCTCCTAGATATATACAAAAAAGAAAGAGTAGTGAACTATATTAAAAATGTAGTAGAGTGAGAAGTGAGCAAACGCTTACGGAAAACCCAAGAGATGCTGTAAGTATGTTTTCAAAGAATGGTGCTTTCCTCCTTGGCTACTGCTGTTAAAAATCTTTGTTAGGACGCTGCTCCTTGTTTCTTCTTTAAAAGAACTTTTATTAAAATGATTTAAAACAAAAAACAAAATAAAAACTACAACCTAACCATTTGAAAGTTAGCATTGTAACGCAAAAAAGAGAGATGAGTGCTTTCGGTTTATCAACCTTCTTCAGATCTGCTTAACATTTGCAGCTACTTCTATTTATATTCATGCTCCTGACTTAGAGTCATCCCCCACAACCAATGGGAGTCTCTATGCTAATTCTTGGTGTACTTGTAATCCAATCCGATGTTCTGGTTCTTATTTCTTGGAAGCCAATTACATTCTTCCATGCAAATAAGTTTTAATAAATCTACCAATGTTTATTCATTCCTTTCTCTCACCTAATTTGCTATTCTTTTCCTTTTGCTCCAATGGCTTGTGTGTATCCTGTTGCTAGATGCAGGCTCCACCTTTTTATGTCATGTTCTTATTTGCCTTTTGTAAAAACTAATCACTATCCCTGCATAGCATTTTTCATGTATTTCACCTCTATATTGGAGGCGTCTGTCTGCCTATAACAGAGCTACAACCTCTTCTCTTTCACGAGTTGTCTTCATTAGGTAAACCACAAGTACAGTGGCTTTCTCCTTTGTTTTAAAACATAGGATCAAACACTTTCTTGTAAATGCTCTTACTTCCATGTCATCAGGTCTCTTTCAAACTGATAGCGCTTACTTAATTACATAAATGCACTTGCTAACTCACATCATAAATCACAAACTTTTTTTTTTTATTTTGTGTCTTGCTTCTTGATACCAAGTCTCTTTCTGACTAAGAGCGCTTGCTTATATTCGAAGATGTACTGCTGATTCCGGTTATTCTATCCGAGTTTTACTTTGTGCAGAGCTCTTTACTCAGTCTTATTAAGAAGCTATCCTAATTGTTTTTTAGTGTTTTGTAATCCATTGGTTGGCAAATTACACTTCTTCTCCTTTTTCTCCCATACTAATTCCAAACTCTCTACTAATTCAATGCCTTTTCTTCATTTGCTGACAAATTTTCGCTAATAAATGTCTTTGATCTCCGTAAACATCATTTCTCCTTTCTAATTGATGTAAATAATGGATGAACAACACTCTTTCTATTCCTTTAGCGCTCTAAATTTCAATATTTTCCAGACTTCTACATGACAATGAACTTGATTTCAATTTATTAATAGTTTGGGGTTCACTCTCCTTCCATCATAATGTTCATACCAGGGCTAGAACCCTGAACCCTTTGTTTAAGGGTCTAATGCTCTACCGACTGAGCTACGTTGGTAGATGCATAGTTCAACTCCCTCTTAGTTTTCTTTTCTTTCTAAACAAGCTTGAGGAGGACTGTAACATATAGGCCAAAAAATATATAATAAGCAAACTACACTCTTTTTATTCCTTTGATGCTCTTGGTTTCAATGTTTTCCAAACTTCTTCTTACACAGTAAACTTAAATTCAACTGTTTTCATTTATGGTTGGAGATTTCTTCTCCTTTCACCATGGTGCCCAGACTGGGAATCGAGCCCTAAACCCTCTGGATAAGGGTCTGATGCTCAACCGACTGAGCTACATTGGCAGATGTATAATTTATTTCCCTCGTAGTTTCCTTTCTTTTAAAACAGGTTTAAGCGGGACTATAGCATTTAGTCTGGGGAATTGGTTGGATCGTAAATTAATTATCCATTGCAACTCAATTTTTTCTGTTCTATTCACTATATCACCTCCTCTTTCCATAGGCTAAATCTGTGCCAAAACCATAAATCTAAAGTTATGCTCTGGATTTTCTTTAATATTTACATAAAGAGCATTAGTCTCTATTTTATTATGAATGTCCCGTATATGTCTTAATACTCATTCTTTGAATTTTCTGTTAGTCTTACCTATATAGAATGCTTTACATACCATGCAACTTGCTACATAGATCACATTCTCACTGTTACAGGTTGCTCTTTCTTGAAAGATGTAAACCTTATTTGTCATTGGATGTTGAAACCTATCTGTGTTCATAATGTACTGACATGCTTTGCATTTTCCACATTTAAATGTTCCTGTTAGCATAGATACATTATTTGTCTCTTGCCTATCTATGTCACATAGGAGCCTCTTTAATTTCTTCTTATTTTTATAGGTATAACTAGGATGTTCTCCTACTATGTCTTTTATCTTCTGGTCCATTGTTAGTATAGGCCAGCATTTCTTAATAGTTTCTCTTATAATAACATTATCTGTACTGTACATCAAAGGACATCTTATTATTTCCTTTCTTCTGTTCGGCTCCTTTTCTTTGTTCTCTTTATCAATTTTAGCTGAATAGTATGGTCTCTCTTTCTTCCTTCAGATAACTCTAAGCTTGTCTTCATCCATTTTTTCTTCCTTATATCCTCTCGCTGTAAAGTTGTTCATCAGTCCTTGTATTTCTTCTCGAAATATATTATCATTGGTACACAATCTGGAGACCCTTTGCACCTGGTTGTCCTTAATATTTTTAAAAATATGGCCTGGATGCATGCTAGATCTATGTAAAAGATGTTTTTTCCAAGTTGTTTTTCTATACAGGGCTGTTTCCAATCGTTTGACCTCATCCGTAATAATATTAACATCCAGAAATTCTATTTTCTTCCGTGACATTTTGATTTCAAACTTTAGGAAATCCGTTGTTGTTGTTAGAAATTGAATGAATTGCTGCAACGAACTTTCATGCCCTCTCCATATAAGGAGGATGTCATCAACAAAGCATCCATAGAATTGTATATGTTGTTGCCAGATGTTATTTTCATCTTTGCTCCACTGGCATTCCCATTGGGCTAATACTATATTAGCATAACTATTGGCACATGGAGTGCCCATGGCTACTCCCCATTTCTGCCAATAGACTTCATGCTCATATAGAAATACATTGTTTTGTAATATAATTTCTAGTAGCCCACATATCCTTTCCACATCCTTATTCGGTTGGTTAGCTAGTATAAAGTTTCTGACTGCTTCTATACCATATCCATTGGGTATGCTAGTAAATAAGCTATTCACATCCATTGTTGCCAATACCATATGCCTATAGTTGTCACACTTGTGAGCTTCAGCATACAATTTCTCTAATAATTGCACTGTATCTTTTAACAATGTAGGTGCTTTATCTAACAGATTTTTAAGCTCATCTTCTGTGTAAATGGAAAGAGGCTCCGTGATCCACCTTCTTCCTGAAACTATAGGTCTTAATGGCAGATCATTTAAATTCTTGTGTACCTTCGGTATGCCTTTTATTTCTGGTATTAGTGGATGTAAGTTTTCAAAAAAATACATATAAGTCTTCATCTATTATTCTACACATTAATTTTTCATACAGATCTTCTTTGACTTCCTTTACCAATCTTTCTATTTGTTTAATACCTATCTTAGTATATGTAGTTGTAGCTCTAAGAAGCTCCTTCATCTTGTTGTCATATTGTTCCTTTTTCATGATGACCAATGCACCTCCTTTGTCAGCTGGTTTTATCACTATTTCTTTGTTAAGTTGCAGTTCTTTCAATGCCTTGTGCTCTCTATAGTTCAAATTGTGGAATTGTTTTCCTTTTCCTTCATCTTTGTGTTGTGCTATTTCATTCTCGCAAAGTTTGATGAATGTTTCCACCTGAGGATGATTTATAGGCACAAACGTACTTGGCCTCTTATAGATTTGTTTTAAATCATCTGAACCCAGACTTTGTGTATTTTTGGTGCCATGTATGTATTTTAACGTTACATTTCTTCCAAATGTTTTTAAATCTATTACCACCTCACTAAGCTGAGACCTAATGGAGGGTATAAAGGTCAAGCCTCTTTGCAGAAGTTGGTTTTGTTCCTCACTCAGTACATAGTCTGAAATATTTATTACCAATGGCTCGGTATCCTCTTCTCTACTTCTTGTTTGCCTCTCATCTAGGTTGCCTTTCTCTTTTTCCTTTCCCTGCTTAGGTATCTTGGGGCTCTGTTGTTCTATAGATGTATAAGAAAAGGGAGTTGTTGAAAAATTGGTGCATATTTTTCTCCCTTTTTAGGTATCGCTCCTAGCTTACTACTTTCTTAATTATTTTCTTTATTAACTATCTCTAATGTTCTTGATCCCACCTTCTCTGTTGTAAATACAACTTCTAATTCTTCCATGTCCTCAGTAACTATACTGCCATTCGTTACTACTCCTTCCTCTTTATTATCACTCCCCTGTCTTGGTGGGGCATGGATTTCTGCTTGCACATGTTGTTTTCTAGATGTTACTTCCGATAAGGACATTTTTCTTCTATTTTGTTTAGTATCGCTAGTTTTAGGTTGATCTTGATTCCTTACTGTTCTTGGCCATTCAAAGAGCTGGCCCACCTTAAAGTAATCAAAATCTCTTCTTAGTTTGTTAATTTTTATCATTTTTAACTTACTGTCATAAATGTCCAATTTGTCTTGGATATAGAGGCGAAATACATGAAAAATGCTATGCAGGGAGAGTGATTAGTTTTTACAAAAGGCAAATAAGAACATGACATAAAAAGGTGGAGCCTGCATCTAGCAACAGGATGCACACAAGCCATTGGAGCAAAAGGAAAAGAATAGCAAATTAGGTGAGAGAAAGGAATGAATAAACATTGGTAGATTTATTAAAACTTATTTGCATGGAAGAATGCAATTGGCTTCCAAGAAATAAGAACCAGAACATCGGATTGGATTACAAGTACACCAAGAATTGGAATAGAGACTCCCATTGGTTGTGGGGGATGACTCTAAGTCAGCAGCATGAATATAAATAGAAGTAGCTGCAAATGTTAAGCAGATCTGAAGAAGGTTGATAAACCGAAAGCGCTCATCTCTCTTTTTTGCGTTACAACGCTAACTTTCAAATGGTTAGGTTGTAGTTTTTATTTTGTTTTTTGTTTTAAATAATTTTAATAAAAGTTCTTTTAAAGAAGAAACAAGGAGAAGCGTCTTAACAAAGATTTTTAACAGCAGTAGCCAAGGAGGAAAGCACCATTCTTTGAAAACATATTTACAGCATCTCTTGGATTTTCTGTAAGTGTTTTCTCACTTCTCTCTCTACTATTTTAACCTTTTGTTGAGAGCAATGCACTTGGCGCATGAAAAATTTGAATATGGAAAGTGAACAGAAAGCAAATCAGATTTATATGAAAAAGAAAGCAGCCACCTTACATATAAACAACTGCAATCCATTGATCGATATTAATATCACAGAAGGAACGAGGACAGCGAATATTAGAATAAATAGTACATTCGAGAATTTATACAAAGAAGTGGAAAATGCAGCACATAAGTTGAAGAGATTGCAATGGCAGCGTTTCCACATGGAAGCGTGCCTACACCATAACCTGATACCTAGAGGACTAAGGGTCAGATGTATACCAAGTTATGGAAACACTTATCCGGAGCTCTTAGCACAATGGCAACGGATCAACATAGAAACCAGTTTTAATTATATTAGACTACTTATAGATTTCTTTAAGCCGCAGGAAAATGAAATCTCAGAACTTATACAAATAAAGCAGAGTGAGATGGAACAACTAGATCTCTCTGAAGAAAATCTTATGAGGTTGGAGAACCTCCAAGACAAATTGGACATTTATGACAGTAAGTTAAAAATGATAAAAATTAACAAACTAAGAAGAGATTTTGATTACTTTAAGGCAGGCCAGCTCTTTGAATGGCCAAGAACAGTAAGGAATCAAGATCAATCTAAAACTAGCGATACTAAACAAAATAGAAGAAAAATGTCCTTATCGGAAGTAACATCTAGAAAACAACATGTGCAAGCAGAAATCCATGCCCCACCAAGACAGAGGAGTGATAATAAAGAGAAAGGAGTAGTAACGAATGGCAGTATAGTTACTGAGAACATGGAAGAATTAGAAGTTGTATTTACAACAGAGAAGGAGGGATCAAGAACATTAGAGATAGTTAATAAAGAAAATAATAAAGAAAGTAGTAAGCTAGGCACGGTACCTAAAAAGGGAGAAAAATATGCACCAATTTTTCAACAACCCCCTTTTCTTATACATCAACAGAACGACAGAGCCCCAAGATTCCTAAGCAGGGAAAGGAAAAAGAGAAAGGCAACCTAGATGACAGGCAAGAAGTAGAGAAGAGGATACCGAGTCATTGGTAATAAATATTTCAGACTATGTACTGAGTGAGGAACAAAACCAACCTCTGCAAAGAGGCTTGACCTTTGTACCCTCCATTAGGTCTCAACTTAGTGAGGTGGTAATAGATTTAAAAACATTTGGAAGAAATGTAATGTTAAAATACATATATGGCACCAAAAATACACAAGGTCTGGGTTCAGATGATTTAAAACAAACCTATAAGAGGCCAAGTATGTTTGTGCCTATAAATCATCCTCAGGTGGAAACATTCATCAAACTTTGTGAGAATGAAATAGCACAACAAAGATGAAGGAAAAGGAAAGCAATTCCACAATTTGAACTATAGAGAGCACAAGGCATTGAAAGAACTGCAACTTAACAAAGAAATAGTGATAAAACCAGCTGACAAAGGAGGTGCATTGGTCATCATGAAAAAGGAACAATATGACAACAAGATGAAGGAGCTTCTTAGAGATACAACTACATATACTAAGATAGGTATTAAACAAATAGAAAGATTGGTAAAGGAAGTCAAAGAAGATCTGTATGAAAAATTAATGTGTAGAATAATAGATGAAGACTTGTATGCGTATACCAGAAATAAAAGGCATACCAAAGGTACACAAGAATTTAAATGATCCGCCATTAAGACCTATAGTTTCAGGAAGAGGGTGGATCATGGAGCCTCTTCCAATTTACATATTAGATGAGCTTAAAAATCTATTAGAGAAAGCACCTACAGTGCTAAAAGATACAGCACAATTATTAGAGAAATTGTATGCTGAAGCTCACAAGTGTGACAACTATAGGCATATGGTATTGGCAACAATGGATGTGAATAGCTTATTTACTAGCATACCCAATGGATATGGTATAGAAGCAGTCAGAAACTTTATACTAGCTAACCAACTGAATAAGGATGTGGAAAGGATATGTGGGCTACTAGAAATTATATTACAAAACAATGTATTTCTATATGAGCATGAAGTCTATTGGCAGAAATGGGGAGTAGCCATGGGCACTCCATGTGCCAATAGTTATGCTAATATAGCATTAGCCCAATGGGAATGCCAGTGGAGCAAAGATGAAAATAACATCTGGCAACAACATATACAATTCTATGGACGCTTTGTTGATGACATCCTCCTTATATGGAGAGGGCATGAAAGTTCATTGCAGCAATTCATTCAATTTCTAACAACAACAATGGATTTCCTAAAGTTTGAAATCAAAATGTCACGGAAGAAAATAGAATTTCTGGATGTTAATATTATTATGGATGAGGTCAAAGGATTGGAAACAGCCCTGTATAGAAAAACAACTTGGAAAAACCATCTTTTACATAGATCTAGCATGCATCCAGGCCATATTTTTAAAAATATTAAGGACAACCAGGTGCAAAGGGTCTCCAGATTGTGTACCAATGATAATATATTTCAAGAAGAAATACAAGGACTAATGAACAACTTTACAGCGAGAGGATATAAGGAAGAAAAAATGGATGAAGACAAGCTTAGAGTTATCCGAAGGAAGAAAGGCAGACCATACTATTCAGCTAAAATTGATAAAGAGAACAAAGAAAAGGAGCCAAACAGAAGAAAGGAAATAATAAGATGTCCTTTGACGTACAGTACAGATAATGTTATTATAAGAGAAACTATTAAGAAATACTGGCCTATACTAACAATGGACCAGAAGATAAAAGACATAATAGGAGAACATCCTAGTTATACCTATAAAAATAAGAAGAACTTAAAGAGGCTCCTATGTGACATAAATAGGCAAGAGGCAAAGAATGTATCTATGCCAACAGGAACATTTAAATGTGGAAAATGCAAAGCATGTCAGTACATTATGAACACAGATAGGTTTCAACATCCAATGACAAATAAGGTTTACATCTTTCAAGAAAGAGCAACCTGTAACAGTGAGAATGTGATCTATGTAGCAAGTTGCATGGTATGTAAAGCATTCTATATAGGTAAGACTAACAGAAAATTCAAAGAACGAGTATTAAGACATATACGGGACATTCATAATAAAATAGAGACTAATGCTCTTTATGTACATATTAAAGAAAATCCAGAGCATAACTTTAGATTTGTGGTTATGGCACAGATTAAGCCTATGGAAAGAGGAGGTGATATAGTGAATAGAACAGAAAAAATTGAGTTGCAATGGATAATTAATTTACGATCCAACCAATTCCCCAGACTAAATGCTATAGTCCCGCTTAAACCTGTTTTAAAAGAAAGGAAACTATGAGGGAAACGAATTATACATCTGCCAATGTAACTCAGTTGATTGAGCATCAGACCCTTATCCAGAGGGTCTAGGGCTCGATTCCCAGTCTGGGCACCATGGTGAAAGGAGATGAAATCTCCAACCATAAATGAAAACAGTTGAATTTAAGTTTACTGTGCAAGAAGAAGTTTGGAAAACATTGAAACCAAGAGCATCAAAGGAATAAAAAGAGTGTAGTTTGCTTATTATATTTTTTTGGCCTATATGTTACAGTCCTCCGCAAGCTTGTTTAGAAAGAAAAGAAAACTAAGAGGGAGTTGAACTATTCATCTACCAACGTAGCTCAGTCGGTAGAGCATTAGACCCTTAAACAAAGGGTTCAGGGTTCTAGCCCTGGTTTGAACATTATGATGGAAGGAGAGTAAACCCCAAACTATAAATAAATTGAAAGCAAGTTCATTGTGCATGTAGAAGTCTGGAAAAATTTGAAATTTAGAGCGCTAAAGGAATAGAAAGAGTGTTGTTCATCCATTATTTACATCAATTAGAAAGGAGAAATGATGTTTACGGAGATCAAAGACATTTGTTAGCGGAAATTTGTCAGGAAATGAAGAAAAGGCATTGAATTAGTAGAGAGTTTGGAATTAGTATGGGAGAAAAAGGAGAAGAAGTTGCCAACCAATGGATTACATAACACTAAAAAACACTTAGGATAGCTTCTTAATAAGAATGAGTAAAGAGCTCTGCACAAAGTAAAACTTGGATAGAATAACAGGAATCAGCAGTACATCTTCGAATATAAGCAAGCGCTCTTAGTCAGAAAGAGACTTGGTATCAAGAAGCAAGACACAAAATAAAAAAAAAAAAAAGTTTGTGATTTATGATGTGAGTTAGCAAGTGCATTTATGTAGTTAAGTAAGAGCTATCAGTTTGAAAGAGACCTGATGACATGGAAGTAAGAGCATTTACAAAAAAGTGTTTGATCCTATGTTTTAAAACAAAGGAGAAAGCCACTGTACTTGTGGTTTACCTAATGAAGACAACTCGTGAAAGAGAAGAGGTTGTAGCTCTGTTATAGGCAGACAGACGCCTCCAATATAGAGGCGAAATACATGAAAAATGCTATGCAGGGATAGTGATTAGTTTTTACAAAAGGCAAATAAGAACATGACATAAAAAGGTGGAGCCTGCATCTAGCAACAGGATACACACAAGCCATTGGAGCAAAAGGAAAAGAATAGCAAATTAGGTGAGAGAAAGGAACGAATAAACATTGGTAGATTTATTAAAACTTATTTGCATGGAAGAATGTAATTGGCTTCCAAGAAATAAGAACCAGAACATCGGATTGGATTACAAGTACACCAAGAATTAGCATAGAGACTCCCATTGGTTGTGGGGGATGACTCTAAGTCAGTAGCATGAATATAAATAGAAGTAGCTGCAAATGTTAAGCAGATCTGAAGAAGGTTGATAAACCGAAAGCGCTCATCTCTCTCTTTTGCGTTACAACGCTAACTTTCAAATGGTTAGGTTGTAGTTTTTATTTTGTTTTTTGTTTTAAATCATTTTAATAAAAGTTCTTTTAAAGAAGAAACAAGGAGAAGTGTCTTACCAAAGATTTTTAACAGCAGTAGCCAAGGAGGAAAGCACCATTCTTTGAAAACATATTAAAAATGTAGAGTGGAAATGGCTATGCTACAGAAGACATATTTGGAAAGAACTGAACAGTTGAATTTGATAAAGAAAGGTTTTGCAGGACAGTTATGTTAGCAGAATACACGGGTCAAAGGAAAAGAGGAGTACTTATATTCATTGCAAGAGGGGCTCTAATAGTGATAGAAGAGGATAAGAAAGATAAACATATTATTTATGTAGTACTAATGGGCTACTGATAATGGAGGAGGGGGATTACACTGGCATGTATTTATATACTACCTAAAACTGCTACAATGGAGCTTAAGAAAATTCTGGGAGAAATAATCAGTTTTCAGCAGGGAATATTAGTTATAGGTGGGGACTAGAATTTGATTTTCAGCAGGGAAGATGTGTCTGGGGAGCCCAGAAGAGAAAATTTAACAAAGGAGGGTAGATTTTTGAAGTAATTTACAAAAATATTTGGGATGGAAGATGTGAATTCAGTAGTAGGAGTTCAGAGTGAATTTACATATTATTCCACAAGATACAAACATTTACATTTCACAAGAACATGTGCATTTAATTGAAAGTTTTGATACACCTCCAATAACTGTTTCAGATCATGCACCAATAGTAACTAAAATAAATATGCAGGTTAATGAAATAATACTGAGACATTAGTGCTTTCCCACCTATCTGTTGAAAATAGAGGAATTTAAGGAATGACTAGTGGAAATTATTCAGGCATTATTAGAGAAATCAGAAATTTCTTCTGAAAATATAGCTAGGGAGTGGGATAAAATTAAAGTGGAGTTTAAAAATAGGGTGGAAATAAAAGAAAGAGAGATATGGTTAAGAAGTAACAAGAATTATTTCGAAGGAATGACAAATATTAAAAGCATTGCAGTATAGGGGAATCATACAGAACAAGAAGAGGATCAATTGCAAAATGCTAAGCAGAAGATAAAGGATTACCTTGATAATATGCATGAGTTTAGAAAGATTGCTATTAAGCAACTATTTTTGATAATAATGCCAGAGCACATTAACTTTTAGCACAACTCGGGCAACAGAAAGTAGAAAGGGTTGTCGCCAAGCTTAGGGAGCCTATAATAAGGAAGATAACAATGGATCCTGTAGAAGTACTAGAAATATTTTGGATATTTTATGAAAGTCTGTATAAAGCAGAGAAATATAGAGATCAAGAAAATGTAAAAATGGAAATGCTTATGGAAGAAATAAATATCCCAGGGTTAGAGGTAGATGAAGCTCAATAATTAATAGTTAGGACAAGAAGAGATGAGATAAAAATGGTGATGTATAACCAATCAACAGAAAAGCCCACATGAATAGATGGTATTCCTGTGGACGTTTGGAAGCTAGGAGGGAAAAACTAATAAAGATCCAGATGGTTTTGTTTAACAGTATTTTAAGAGGAAGGGATCCACCAACATCCTGGAAGAAAGTGGTGGTGGCTATAATATCTAAACATGGTAAAGACCCAGGAGGTCCAGCTTCATACAGGCCCATTTCAATCTTCAACAATGATTATAAAGTGTTATGTCTATAATGGCTAAAAGAATGGCAAAGGCAATGCCAAAATTGATAGATATGGATCATTGTGGTTATGTGGAGGGTAGGAAAACATTTGACAACATTAATAGAACATCAATGATCCAGACAGAAGCTGAATATAAGAAAATACCACTGCAGTTGGTGGGTCTTGATACAGAGAAAGCATTTTGACAGATTAAGCTGTGAGTTTATGAACAGGGCAATGTAAGCATTTGCATTCACTGATAAAATTATATGGTTGATTAGGAGGATATATGAGGGATTGAAGTGAAAGTGAAAGTGGTGGGCTCCTCTTTGATAATTTCTGTTTAAGTAGAGAAACAAGGTAGGCCTGTCCTCTTTCCCATTTGTTATTTGCACTATATTTAGAACCACTGCCAAAGAAAATAACAGACTCTGAAATGCAAGGATATAATTGATATGGTACTCAAGAAAAGCTGGCTCTGTTTGGAGATGATGTTATTTTATATCTGATAAAACCAGAAAAGGACATTTCAGTATTGTGGAACATTTTGAGGCAGTTTCAAATCTTTTAGGGATACAAAATTAATGAAGCTAAAACAAAGGCAATAGTGGTAAGTTATGTAGACGCACACAAATTGGTTCAGGAATATCAATATTTATGGGGACATGATAAAATTAAGCTCTTAGGAGTATAGATTAAAAAAGATTATGGTGTGGCAGCTAAGGATATGTTGGATGAGACTAAACAAAAGATAATACAAAAACTGAGAAATTGGAAATTCTGTTATATGGATATCAAGATCAAGCAGTTAAATGTTTCTAGTCCCTTTAGTTTTATACACAGGTCAGGCATATTTTTATCAATCAGAGAAGAAGTTGTGGATAGCAATTAATAAAGAACAAAAGGATTTTATCTGGGAAGGGAGGAAGACAAGAAACAAGTAGGATAAGCTGATTCTTCCAACTGAACAAGATAGTTTGGGATTGCCCGATATGAAGGGGTATTTCAGAGCTACACTATACATAGCACAAGCAGAAACCTATAATTCAAAGTAGAAAGAGATGATGATGAAACAGTGGGAAGTGCAAGAAAGAAGGAGAGACTAGTAGATTGGATGCAGATCTTTAAGGAGAATAACAATAACCATGCAGAATATTATATTCATAAAATAGCAGAAAGTATTCTTATAACTAAGTCAACACTGGATTGGAGAAAGAAGATTCTGTTGATAGGGATGACTGCAATTAGGGATGCAGACAATAGGCAAGAGACAGTTGGAATTTATTGGAGAAAACTGGTAAAAGAACCAAGGTACTGGAAAATAATTAGGGAGGGAAAGGTAATAGAATGGAAAGAGGCCAAGAATTTATTTGGACTGCAGGATAGAGATTGCCTTCCCTATCGAGGATTAATATCAAAGTATAGACAAAGAGAAATAAATATTAGATCAGAAGTGAAAGACCAGCACTAGTAGAATCTAGAATAGAAGCTGCTGTTAAAAAAGGAATAATTAGTACAGCATACAAAATATTGCATAGTAACTGGCCAACTATAAGTATCAATTAGAGAAGGTCAGAAAGGATTGGGAAGAGAGACTGGATAAACAATTCACAAAGAAGCACTATATGTATGTCTCCCAAATATGCAAGAAAGTCTAGAAGATTTAGGATCTTTGCTTGGAAGTGTTTGTGTATTTATTTTTATACCCTAAGTAGACTACAAAGAATTTTTCTTCATGGACACAGAAAATGTCGAAGGTGTGGTGGAAAGGAAAGATTTAATTGGGAACATATTTTGTGGGAGTTTAATGATTTGGCAGACTTTAAAGATTCCCTGTAGACTGCTCTGTTAAAGATACTGGGTTAGCAAATTGGTGTAACTAAAGAAATGATTTTTGACCTATGATACAAAATAAGAATTGCCTAGACACAGAGTCTAATTATGGTGGCTGTCAAAAAAGCAATGACTAGAAACTGAAAATCAAAGTGTAAACTATCTTTCTGGAAGTAGTGAATATAGTAACAGGGATATAACAACTGGAATTGGTATCTTTAGGAAAAGGTAGGAGCAAATTACATAGGGAATAAATGGGTATTGTGTAAACAATATATGCAGAGTAGGAATGAGGTTTAAAAGAAGGCATGATTTGAATGAGCTATTTAGTGCTTGACTGACAATGACTGCATAAATTATAAGTGATGTATAATGTTTGCAGCTACAATTATGTCAATATGGTTTTTGATATATAATGTGTGCAACTAAATTTATGTTAATATGGTTTGTTTTCATTTGCATAAATGTATGATTGCCTATGTCATACATGATAATTTAGTAAAGATGTTTCTTGTTTAAAAAATATTGTTGCTGAAATCCATTTACTATTAAACATAATTTATTTATTCTTTCATTCCATATGACCTATATGATATAAAATAATGTTTAACATACTCTTTACTTCTGTTTTTATAATATCCTTATTTAATTATATTCAAGTTTATTTTATCCACTTCTTTTATATCTTTGAAAAATTCTTCTATACATAGTTTCCCCTATAAATTGTTTGCTTTTTTACATTTCAAAAACACATGTTCAGTAGTTTCTTCTAACAATGTAAACATATTCTATCACTTTTCTTTTTATATGGCATATTTCATTTTACTGTTATTTTATATATTACCAGTCTTCAAAAAAAATTGACATTCTACTTTCTAATTACACTGTTTGCTTATTTTTATAGCTTTAATTATTTTATCTGTTAGATTTTTCCATGGTCTTACATAGTAATATTTTATCATTACATTCTTATATAATACTTTTCTATCTTTTGCTATATCATCACTTTTTACTTTCCACAAAAAAAATCTCTTGGCAATACTTTATTTATTCATTTGATACACTCCTTTTCTCTTTTACTGTTTTTACCATCCCACAAAATTTATCATACTCATATTTATAGAATTTTACTGTTAATGTCTCATCTTTGTCATTAATCCACTCTGTGCAAATTTAATGAAGCAGCATATACCACTGGGTTAGTTAACCCTAAACTTCCTTGCTATTTATTTTGATGCAAAACCCTTCATTTTACTGGGTTTAATCTAGAACCCCATATTGTTGTTTGTCTTTCAGCTTTTCCTGGTTAGGGGTCGCCACAGCGGAACTCAGATCCACTAATGATTGGCAGTAGATTTTCACAAACCCCGAGGTGCCAGCTCGACGTTCAACCTTCAACGAGGGCATGCCTATTTACGCATGTCTTTCGAAGGCCCACCCAGAATCCCATATAAATGAAAAAAAATGATCTGCAATAATTCCTTTTCAAATACTGCTGGCAACATAAATACACTTGCTTAGTATGCTATTTTTCTCATCAGTATTGAAATAAACATTTTTGTTCTGAATGATAATGTATATGTTCTTCAGAGAAGAGGTTTGTTTATTTCTTTTATTGTTTTCCCCATTGAATTCTACTTAAATCTTTACTTCCAAATTTTATATCTAACACAGAAATTTTATTCATTGCAAAATATATATCCTATATCTTTACTATATCATCTAATCCTTTACTTTTTTATTGAAAGCCATTCATGTCACCTCTAGACACTCGTTTGTGCAAATTATTACTTCTTTTATCACATTTGTTTGTAATTACTATAATGTCATCTACATATGT
This sequence comes from Protopterus annectens, assembly GCF_019279795.1. Classification (NCBI taxonomy): domain Eukaryota; kingdom Metazoa; phylum Chordata; order Ceratodontiformes; family Protopteridae; genus Protopterus; species Protopterus annectens. The sequence goes on along the minus strand of NC_056745.1, from coordinate 657,575,415 downwards.
TAACAGAACTGGAATTCTTAACTCTTCAGGTTTTATATACCCTGCCTCCTTCATTTTGTAATTTATTTTACATACTAATGCAAAGAGTGTACAACTCACTGGGCATCTCTGACTTACACCACTCTTCATATGCACTTCCTGACATAACTAGCCGTTTACTTTATTAATACTACAGTATATGCTGACATACATATTTTCCTAACTTTCTCACTTATATATTCTTTCATTATTACCCATAAGATTCTTGTCCAGTTGTAACAAATAACTTATTTAAGTCTCCTATCATGATTTTTACTTTGTTTTCTATTCTTATCATCCACAATTTCTCTATCATTGCTAATTCATGGCAGCTCTTCCCCTTTATACTACATATATTATCTTCCATAATATTTCCACTTTAGTTTCAAATCTCTTTTGTACTATTTTCATACGATCTTATAATCATTATTACTTAATACTTCCAGCCTGCATTTTTTGTCTTCTATATTCCATGTGACTTTAAGTATTCTGCTACATAATTCTTTATGCATAAAACCTTCATTTAACCATTATTTCAAAATATTTAAAAAAATATTTTTTTGCCAATCCATTACATTTTTATAAATTTCATACCCAGTTACATCTGGTCCTGGAGCTGAATCTATATTTACTTGTTCTAATACTTTATCCAGCTTATGCAAAGAAATCTCCTTTTCCAGCTTTTATTCTCTTTTTCTGTTAACTTTTTTACTTTCCATATTTTGTCACTACTTTGTTTTTTCTTTAAACATTTCTTGCACATATTCTACACTATTCATTATCTTTTCCTGAGTTCTTTATATTTTTCCTTTTACATTTTTTATTTCCTCTCATTACGCTGTCACCTTCCTTTACTAATCTGCTTTTTCTTTTTTGTCTAGTAAAACATATTTGCTCATATAACAATTTTTGTATTTTTTGTTGATTTCTTTCATGTAATTCTTTTACTTTGTCAAAGTACTTTCTATCATTATGTTCTAAATCTTCCAATGCATTGTTATATGTTCTTTTATATTTTTGTTCCTCTACTTTTTTCATATCACATTGCCAATGTAAAAAAATGTTTTATTAATTTTCCTTAAATATCTTCCACCATTCAGACCAATTTTTATAAAATGTTTTCATAGTAATATGATCTTTTCATAACTGTATTACTAATCTCTTTCCTTCTTCATTCCATGCTTTCACATTTATCTTTTTTATTCCTGTGCCTATGTTTATATATTCCTACTTTTCTTTATTGGCAGTCATATTGCAAGATGATCAGGAAATCCTATTTCAACTACCTCCCCTTCAACTATAACTAAACCTTCTGATAGTATAAAATAATCTATTTCAGTTCTATACATACCCCTTTTGTGATTCCATGAATTTTCATCCCAAAGTTTTAACTTACCACATCTTATAACTTCTAACATTTTTCTTATATCATATCCTTTCTTTTTATGTTTGCCTCTTAAATCACAGTTACAATCTCCTGTTATTATACTATTCATATTTATCACTACATAGTCTAAAATTTGATTAAATAAGCTTCCCCTTTCTTTACAGTTAGTATAAGTGTATAATGTTATAATTCTATATACTCATTCTTTCCATTTTAAATCTACAGTAGTTAATCTTCCCATTTTTGCTAATGTTATATTTAATATTGTTATTGTATTTCTACAGAATATGGCTATTCCAGAACATCTCCCTTTTCCCAAATTCCAGATTATCTTTCATCCCCATAGTTTTTCTGTATGTAATATTTCATTTATTAAAATCTTGTGTATTCTAATACAATTACACCTATATTGCATGCATTACAGCACCTCCAAAATCCATGTTTTTCTTTCTATATTTTAATACTATTTGCATTTCCAGAAAACACTTTAAAATTTTCATTTCACCTTCATATGTTCATAGTTAATTACTAGACTAGCTACCCTAAAAGGCCAATTTAAGCCTAGCCAATTTCCCTCTCGAAGGTGAGAATCAAACACCATATCTTGTGTCTGTGAGTCAAACACCTTAACCATTATACCAAACCCCAATCATTTTCATCCATTTCCTTTCTTTTTTCTTTTGTAGTTATCCCTTTAAATGTTTTTATCTGTCTTTTACCATTTTGCCAATATAATTATTTTTTCTTTTACTACCTCACAATTGATGTTTTCTTTGCCACTTACTGCAGACCATCATTTTATGTCCTCTTTATTATTTTTCTCAGATATTTTTTCTTCTATTTCTACTACTTCTAAAATGTCTTCACTTTGTTTACTTTTGTTTCCTTCTTTTTCCTTACTCTTATTTTCATTTTTGCAATCAATTCATAAATGTTCAGTTTTGTTACATTTATAATATTTCAATTCACAGTTTTTGCATCATGAACCATTTGTCCAGAAACATAACATTTTCTTTTATCACAGTTACATAACAAATGTCTTTCTTCTCACAAAAAAAGTTTTTGGTTGTCCCCAGTATTTTACGACACCCCTATTCCCCTTCACAAGTATCATGCTTGTTATATGTATATTTTTTCTCTTTGTATTTTTGTTTAAACAAGAAAAAACATCTTTATTAAATTATCATGTATGACATTACCCATGTTATATTTATATAAATGAAAATAAACCATAGTAACACAATCTCAGTTACAAACCTTATACATTCCAAACTGTGCCAACACAACTGTAGCTGCAAACATTATATATCACTTTTAGCATATCCAGTCATTGTTAGTCAACCATTATGTAGCTCATTCAAATCCTGTTTTCTCTTTCTATTTTCAGCACAATATTACAATTCCATCCACCAGTCCATAAATCTCTTTTATCATAAAATTTTACAGTATTGCTTTACATAAAGTTTTCAAATGTCATTTAAAGCCTCTTTTTCCACCTCTCTTCGAATTTGTACATGGATTTTCTGTTTCCCTGTTAAATTCTTTTATCATGTAAAGATTGCAAGGGTTACAGTCTTTCTTTTTCATATATTCCATTGAAAAAAACAGTCTCAAATATAATATCACAAAATGTATTTTTGTTAATAGGAATAAATACTCTTACCTCATGTGCTTTTACACCCAAAGGAACTATTAAATTGTCTCACACTTCATACCTGTCCATTTCTTTATCTTCTTTAATTTGTATCCTTACCATATACTTCCATTTTTCATTTTCCTCTGCCTTCCTTTCTGCTACTCCCCTTTGCCTTCTTTTACTTGCTCTACATATGTTTTCTTTTCCATCTCACTATGCATCCTCCTTTTGTATTTTCTCCATAATGTCCCCCCAGGAAAAGTCTCCTTCATTTTCTGGCTCACTGTGTATCACCATTTTTTTAACTTAATCATCCTGCAACCCTACAGACTGCTGGATTGCAATTATACATCCATCATTTGCTGACTTGTCACCATCAAACAGATTTCTTTGAAGCACCTCCTCAAAATCCTACACATATTCTCCATTCTCAATATTTGCTTTCCCTATCTTTCTTTCACCACTCCATTATCTCCTTCTCTCTTTTCATTTGCCTCCCTGTTTCTCTGGGCCATCTTTGTACCTGGAACAGAAACATACAGAAAATAGGATACTCACAGAGTATTCTATTTTCTGTGTGCTCTTGTTTTTTTTTTTTAGCTCTCCTGGGACTGTTTTTTGATGGTTTTGGAAGAGAAACATCTCAGGTATCCCCTGAAAACAGGCTGCTGGTCTAGTGGGACTAATTTGCTCACCAAAGGATAAAAAAACAGTTATGGTTGCTCTGCTGCTTTAAATCTCCAAGTTACCACCCCCAAGTATCAAATAAATTCAAACCCTCTGTCTGTCAGATGGCAAACTGTGGCCAGTCTAAATACAAAAGACATTTGTACAATGCAGTAATTATGCCTCAGTATTGCCTACAGACAAATCAAAGTCCTTCAGAATAGAAGCAGCACCTAGGAGACACTCTCTGTCATGTATGCTAAGCCTATTACTCATTAGTAGAGGCAAACAATGGAGTAAAGGTAAAAAACTCAACAATTCAGAACAACAGATATCTATCAATAGCACAAGCCAACTTTACATTAGCAGCCCTAGTCAAACATTAAAGGTGAAAGAAAATCAACAACATGGCTCAAGCTGGGACTGTCCAGCAGCAGAGCATTAATGTCAGTGAATCCTTTCAATTAAATGCCAATTGATGATGGTTCATGAAACAAGTAAGCAAAAAGCAAAGAGCACAGAAATTTAGCCATTCAAAGTTTAAAGTTCTGGTTCAATGTTTAGTACTAAACTACAAAATGAAGTACAATGTTGGCTGCATTTCCAAGAAACTAATAGCAACTAAGGCAGTGGCAGCTGTTCTGCTGTTGGATAACTGTGCAGATGAAAACAAAATAGCGCAAAGCAGAATAAGCCCAGTGCAAAGTGTAATGCACAGGATACTAAAATAAATAAGAATGCAAGCTAAGCTCAGCAGTGTTCAGTAATGCCAAACACAGATCACTACAGCAGCAAACATTAATATGTACAAATATAGATACAAAATGCAGTTTCAAAAAAGGTAGACAAGGGCTAGCACATCAAAATATCTTTTAAATTTGGCCAGCATTTTTTTGTATTTTTATTTAAAATATGGCCAGTACTATTTGTTTATGAGTGTGCAACTCTTACATATTAGTTTTAGCTAGATTAGCCTTTATAAAAATGTTATGAGTATAAATGTATCAAGTCAATATGCAGTTAATATGTAGTCATTGTAATGTAAATTGAATTAACCTCAATTTGTCAATGGTAGAAAATGAACCAGAGTCCTTTATAAAAGAAAGGATGATGCAATGTTATGTGTGTCTCACTACCAGCTCATCCTTTTCTCCAGGAGCCCTGGTCCCAACAACCTGATAAAAGAAAACAGGCTAGAACTTATCTTGCAGACTAAATTAGTGACTGAAACATCCTAAGATGAGATCTGATAGCCAAACACCTGCTTTTGACTGCAGAAACAGGGGAAACTCATCATGGCTCTGATAGTGTATTTTCCCATAGAAATCCATTCATGATCAAAAATGAGTTAGAAGAGTATCCACAAAGTAAAAGTCACAGAAAAACATTACACACCTTTCTTTCATCTGTAAGCAATTCTTTTGTTTGTAAATGCCAAAAAGTGCAGTATCATCAATTTCGGTAGACAACCCTTTCCCTCAGCATACTGTATAGACAATACATCCCTACAAAATGAAAATGTAGACAGGGACTGAGGTACTTGGGTTGATAACTTCCTCTTTCTTGACCATCATTTGACAATGGTTTTCATGAAATCATTTTTTAGCCCAGCTAATTGTCAAAGGAATATCGTGAAGGTCTAAAGAGATGTTCACTCCATTATACTCAGCAATGATCTGGCTAGTTATTGAGTATAACACCCCTTTGGATTGCATCTCACTAAACATATCAAACAAGTAGAAAAGACCCCAAAAGCTCATAACCAAAAATATCACAGGCTGTTAGCCCCTAAGCTACCAACAGAGGTTGGAAGTGCTATCCCTTCATTCAGTGTCTTACAGATGTTTGAGTGTGGATCTCTGTCTTGTTTACCACATCACTAGAGTTCTGATTGTCCTGCTTGTTTTTCCATAGGTCCAATATCTCTGTCAATACCAGGGGAAGGCATCTACATCTTCACTAACAAACAAATAAATTAATATGAAGGGTTAGGTTAATAACCTACCACCTTCTAAATCTCTGGAATACACTTCCTCAGAATGTCAACCACTGCAACTTACTATATTACTTTAAACATGGGTATCTACAAGTTTACTCTAGATCCTCCTTCAGAAAGGAATTGTGTCCTGAGGGAGGGTACTAGCAAGCGGTTAATGGCCATATGATGGAGTTGCCTTGAAATATCTAAAATATATGAATCTAATGGAATGTAAACTTCTGTTTGAAAAAAAAAAAAAACAATCTAAAAAGGTCAGTTAGTTAATTGATTTCAGGACAGGTTTTTGATCAGCCATAATTCTGTGTATTTAAGTGTTGCTCATTTAGTAGGGTTAGACTGTTCTATTGAAACTGTCCTAACCTGTGTCCTTTGTATATATGCCTGAAAAATAGCACATCCATTTTGTGGTATATACAATGCATGCTCTCATAGGCAGATTATATTTTCTATCTGTGTTTGTAGATCTGCTTTAATAATCCATACTATAAAAATTCAGTAATTTATGTCAACTCTAGGACCACAAGCATGACACTTCTGATGAACCACATATGCCATGTTCTCCCTAGACCTTATATTCTATGCTGGATACCAAAGAACATACTTCTAATAATACAGTAATTAATGCCTCAGTATAGAAATCATGCCTCAGCACTACTGTGCTGTGCGAGATGCAGTAATACAGGTCTTGAATCCCACACTACTGTCACCAATTTACATGTAGAGGTGAGAGGCTATGGTCTGATGATCTGTACCACGGATCACCAGATAAATATCTGAGTGGCAATTTGATTTAATAGCATATAGGTGTCTTTAACTATGACCAACACCTGCCACACTGAAATAAGCTTTGCACTGCATAGTTACAGAACAAAGTTAGAATCACAGTCTTCCAAGGATTTCATCAGCCTTGATCTAAACCAGTGCCTTCCCATGCAATCTTAACAAAAATAACTGAGACTTAGCCAAAACTGTTTTTCATAGATATACCTATAATGTTTCCCCTGGAGAGGCTACTGATTCCTGTCCAGTGCTAGCACCCATTTCATGCTTTCTCAGTACCCACTGCTACCATCCAGATCAACTTGGTTCTAAGATCTAAATTGCTGAACATTTTTAAAATAAGTCAAACAACATATTAAATAATGGTATCTTATAGCTGAGCAGTCTGTCTTTAATAAACATGACGAGACTAACAGTCATACCAGTGCTTATTTATTTATTTTATTTTATTTATTTATTTGTAGTTGTTTTACCAGGATAGTCCATTCGGCCAAAAAATAACCCGTTTTCAATGGAGTCCTGGGGAGAAAAGCTCCAAATACAAGCATACAAAGATTACAGTCATGGTTTTAGGTTACATTAAGTACAAATATTACAGAATAGTAAAAAAACAATTACATTAGAAAGAACATTGTATATATCAACTAAATAAAAAAGCATTGCATTTTAGAGAACATTGCATTTTAAAGGTATACTTACTGTTATAAACTAATAAATAAAACATTAAGCAAGCTTTTAAGGTGTTTTAAAGTACATATTTTCAGCAGTGAAATCTCTTTTAAGTATCGAACACTGGATAAAATAGAATAATCCATATGAGACATTACAAGGGGTGTAATATGCAGAATTATTTGATAAAAAGAGTATTTTTTTCTACTAACTTTGTAACTTGTCTACTGCATTTGCCATTTAGTTAGGCAATTACATTTTTTTCTTATGCAGTGCTGGTGAACCATATGTTTTTACTGGTGCTGTTTGTCATTTAAAGTGCACTGAATATATCATATAGGTTCATATATATCATATATGTTCTTACTTAGCCTGCTTTTTGCCAGACATACAGATAGGCATAGCTTCTTTTAGTTGTGATACTGATTAACTATATTTTAATTGTGTTGTATGAAATTGTTCTATATAGTGTACTGAATATATAAGATAGGCATTATTTCTCTTCCTATTTAATGTGAAAGACTTCATTAATTTGTCCATAGGGAAATTACAACCCTGGGCAGCCACTGTTTTAAGAAGACAAGTATTTAGTATCTCAAACAGTCCAGCACTAAAGACAAACCAAACTCAGAGAAACGAAGGTAACCAGAAGTGCCACGCCACAACCACTGCTCTTGATGTTTAAATTGGTAGGTTAATAACTGCGATAAGTCCCAATAACGTTCAGAAAGTTTATTACAACAGACAACGTTTTCGTCACTATATTATAATGACTTCCTCAAAAAACTAAAACAACTTACAAATTACAAGATTCAAGTAATTTAAAAAGTGCCTCCAGAGGTGGTAGGCTGTTAGTTCATCCTATCACAATATAATGGTCTTAAATGAGGTTAATTACCATAAAAACTGATAGTAGCTGATTAACTCTAGCATGCTCACTAGTAGCAAGTTGGTTAAACAAACTAATTTGTATATACTATCTATATGGTATGGTAATAAAAAGACATTTAGGGTGTATAATAGTTATTTAAAATGTATGATACAATCTAACCAATATATATATGTAAATGTATATATACATATAAGAAGTAAAAATAAAAAAATATAAAAAAATGTATATATATATATATATATATATATATATATATATATATATATATATATATAAAGTAGATGTATAATATGGAAATATAAAAAATGTATATAAAAGTCTAAAAATTAGTATTCTACAGTTCATGGTGTGTGTTTATACAGTCTCAAAATTTACAAAATCGTCTCCATTTCAAAATGCAAGAAATATTGCAGTTTTCATTTATACCAGGAAAACTAAATGCATTTAGCATTAATTGACACTCTAGTTCACGGCATTCAAGAAGTGCAGATATAGGACCACCTCTAATGTCAGGTGTAATCTGGTCAATAGCAGTAAAAGAAAAAAAGTGTTCTTTATTAATTTCTATATGTTTAGCTAGTGCATTGTCAACTTTACCTTTCTTTATAGCGTATAAGTGTTCCTGGATTCTATTTTTAAATTTTCGATCAGTTTTTCCAATATAGAATGTAGGACACATGTTACACTGTGCTAAATATATAATACTTCTAGAGTTACAGTCTAGTCTGTGGTGTATCAAGTATTTTTTGTTGTTAATCACAAATGAATTTATTGATTTTACACTATGACACTGGTTACAAGTTCCACATTGGAAACAGCCTAAAGTCCTATGCATGAGTGCTGTATCCTTAGTTCCCAATAGGTTTTTCAGGTTGACTCCTTTCTTGTAAATGATAGTAAATGAGTCACCTAACCGGTCCAATAGAGAACTATCCCTGCCTAATAATTGCCAGTTTTTATACAATATATACTCAATGTATTTGCTGTCATTGTTAAAGACAGTAATAAAACTAGATCTAAATACACTTAAAGGTGTAACTGGAGATGAAACTGAAGTTGATAAATTTAGTGACTAGTACGTCAGCTTCACTGACAGTACTGGTCTGCAATAAGTCAGTTAATTTACATGTTGAATGGTCACTAATAGTTTCCTTGACATGAAGTATAGGTTTATAAAAACCTTTTCTTCGTTTGTTTGTGACCTCTAAAACTAGATCGTAAACAAGTTTATTAGGGTACCCTCTATTCTTAAACATGTTCGATAAGTTGTCACACTCTTTGATAAAATCAGCTTCTAATGAACATAATCTAGCTACACGTACTAGTTGTCCCTTGATTATAGAACGTTTCTGTTTAAAGGGGTGTGCACTCGAGAAATGAAGAAGTGAATTACAGTAGGTTGGTTTCCTATAGATGTTAGAATAGAAGCCAGTTCTGTTCAGGAATTTAGACAATTTCACATCTAAGTATTCAATATTAGTTGAATCAAATTTAAAAGTAAATTTGAAAAAGGTGGTCGTGTTGTTAAGATATTCAATAAATGAAGTTGCCTCTCCTAAACTACCTTTAAATATAATAAATATATCATCAAGGAATCTTGTATAGTACTTTACAAGATTCTTTTTGTCAGGGATGTTAAAAATAAACCTTTTCTCCCAAAAGGCAACAAAGATATTTGCTAAACTGGCTCCAAGGGCCATTGCCCCTTGTTTTGTAAATAAATTTGGTTGTTGAACATAAAATAATTGTTAGTTAGAATGATGTCAATCAATTCACCTACTAGATCAGTCTCATTTACTAGTGCATCCATCTCTTTTAATATCAAAGTTGTCCATTCAACCGCTTCCAAATGTGGAATAGAGGTATAGAGGTCTACAACATCAATTGTTAAAAAGTTGTCGCAAGGCTCTAAAGTGACCTCATTTAAATCAGACAATAGTGACCAAGAGTCTTTACAGACTTGTGGGATTGATTTGAGGTATTTCTGCAAAATCAAGTCCACTACTTTGGCACAGGGATAGGTCAAAGAACCTCTACCATCAATCAATGGTCTCATAGGTGGGTTAGACAGGTTTTTGTGAATTTTAGGGATTCCGAACATGATAGGTAGTCTAGGAAATGTGATGTTAATGTAATTGAAAATGTCAATATTGATTCTGCCTTCTATGAACAGGTCCCTAAAATAACTTTTAACCCTTGACAGTGCAATGTTGTATTCATTTATTGAGGCGATTTCATAAGCGGTACTGTCAAGTGCTGTCTCCATCCTGTTATTGTAGTCACTATAGTCCATAATGACCAATCCCCCTCCTTTATCCGGTTTTATACATCGGATAGATTGAGATCTTAAATACTCTAGAGCTCGAAGTTGTTCATGACTTGTGTTGTTAGTGCTTTTCGTCTTATTATGTAAAAAGGGGATGTGTCTAATATCTAATTCGCACATGTTTTCGAAATTCTTTAATAAAGGGTGTAATGGCAGGTTGAAAACACTAGCAATTTTAAGCATAGTGTTATGAGTGTTATTATTCCCTAGTAGGAAAGTAAGGTTAAGTTTCCTGACGAAACATTTTAATTCAATAATAGTCCGCGCCAAGTTCATATTTTTGTTCGGAACAAATGTGTTGCCTTTAGCTAACAGGTCAGTCAACAGGGGGTCAAGTACACCTATTGACCCCCTGTTGATTGACCTGTTAGCTAAAGGCAACACATTTGTTCCGAACAAAAATATGAACTTGGCGCGGACTATTATTGAATTAAAATGTTTCGTCAGGAAACTTAACCTTACTTTCCTACTAGGGAATAATAACACTCATAACACTATGCTTAAAATTGCTAGTGTTTTCAACCCGCCATTACATCCTTTATTAAAGAATTTCGAAAACATGTGCGAATTAGATATTAGACACATCCCCTTTTTACGTAATAAGACGAAAAGCACTAACAACACAAGTCATGAACAACTTCGAGCTCTAGAGTATTTAAGATCTCAATCTATCCGATGTATAAAACCGGATAAAGGAGGGGGATTGGTCATTATGGACTATAGTGACTATAATAACAGGATGGAGACAGCACTTGACAGTACCGCTTATGAAATCGCCTCAATAAATGAATACAACATTGCACTGTCAAGGGTTAAAAGTTATTTTAGGGACCTGTTCATAGAAGGCAGAATCAATATTGACATTTTCAATTACATTAACATTACATTTCCTAGACTACCTATCATGTTCGGAATCCCTAAAATTCACAAAAACCTGTCTAACCCACCTATGAGACCATTGATTGATGGTAGAGGTTCTTTGACCTATCCCTGTGCCAAAGTAGTGGACTTGATTTTGCAGAAATACCTCAAATCAATCCCACAAGTCTGTAAAGACTCTTGGTCACTATTGTCTGATTTAAATGAGGTCACTTTAGAGCCTTGCAACAACTTTTTAACAATTGATGTTGTAGACCTCTATACCTCTATTCCACATTTGGAAGCGGTTGAATGGACAACTTTGATATTAAAAGAGATGGATGCACTAGTAAATGAGACTGATCTAGTAGGTGAATTGATTGACATCATTCTAACTAACAATTATTTTATGTTCAACAACCAAATTTATTTACAAAACAAGGGTAGCAATGGCCCTTTGGAGCCAGTTTAGCAAATATCTTTGTTGCCTTTGGGAGAAAAGGTTTATTTTAACATTCTGACAAAAAGAATCTTGTAAAGTACTATACAAGATTCCTTGATGATATATTTATTATATTTAAAGGTAGTTTAGGAGAGGCAACTTCATTTATTGAATATCTTAACAACACGACCACCTTTTTCAAATTTACTTTTAAATTTGATTCAACTAATATTGAATACTTAGATGTGAAATTGTCTAAATTCCTGAACAGAACTGGCTTCTATTCTAACATCTATAGGAAACCAACCTACTGTAATTCACTTCTTCATTTCTCGAGTGCACACCCCTTTAAACAGAAACGTTCTATAATCAAGGGACAACTAGTACGTGTAGCTAGATTATGTTCATTAGAAGCTGATTTTATCAAAGGGTGTGACAACTTATCGAACATGTTTAAGAATAGAGGGTACCCTAATAAACTTGTTTACGATCTAGTTTTAGAGGTCACAAACAAACGAAGAAAAGGTTTTTATAAACCTATACTTCATGTCAAGGAAACTATTAGTGACCATTCAACATGTAAATTAACTGACTTATTGCAGACCAGTACTGTCAGTGAAGCTGATGTACTAGTCACTAATTTATCAACTTCAGTTTCATCTCCAGTTACACCTTTAAGTGTATTTAGATCTAGTTTTATTACTGTCTTTAACAATGACAGCAAATACATTGAGTATATATTGTATAAAAACTGGCAATTATTAGGCAGGGATAGTTCTCTATTGGACCGGTTAGGTGACTCATTTACTATCATTTACAAGAAAGGAGTCAACCTGAAAAACCTATTGGGAACTAAGGATACAGCACTCAAGCATAGGACTTTAGGCTGTTTCCAATGTGGAACTTGTAACCAGTGTCATAGTGTAAAATCAATAAATTCATTTGTGATTAACAACAAAAAATACTTGATACACCACAGACTAGACTGTAACTCTAGAAGTATTATATATTTAGCACAGTGTAACATGTGTCCTACATTCTATATTGGAAAAACTGATCGAAAATTTAAAAATAGAATCCAGGAACACTTATACGCTATAAAGAAAGGTAAAGTTGACAATGCACTAGCTAAACATATAGAAATTAATAAAGAACACTTTTTTTCTTTTACTGCTATTGACCAGATTACACCTGACATTAGAGGTGGTCCTATATCTGCACTTCTTGAATGCCGTGAACTAGAGTGGCAATTAATGCTAAATGCGTTTAGTTTTCCTGGTATAAATGAAAACTGCAATATTTCTTGCATTTTGAAATGGAGACGATTTTGTAAATTTTGAGACTGTATAAACACACATCATGAACTGTAGAATACTAATTTTTAGACTTTTATATACATTTTTTATATTTCCATATTATACATCTACTTTATATATATATATATATATATATATATATATATATATATATATATATATATATATATATATATATTTTTTATATTTTTTATTTTTACTTTTTATATGTATATATACATTTACATATATATATTGGTTAGATTGTATCATACATTTTAAATAACTATTATACACCCTAAATGTCTTTTTATTACCATACCATATAGATAGTATATACAAATTAGTTTGTTTAACCAACTTGCTACTAGTGAGCATGCTAGAGTTAATCAGCTACTATCAGTTTCTATGGTAATTAACCTCATTTAAGACCATTATATTGTGATAGGATGAATTAACAGCCTACCACCTCTGGAGGCACTTTTTAAATTACTTGAATTTTGTAATTTGTAAGTTGTTTTTTGAGGAAGTCACTATAATATAGTGACGAAAACGTTGTCTGTTGTAATAAACTTTCTGAACGTTATTGGGACTTATCGCAGTTATTAACCTACCAATTTAAACATCAAGAGCAGTGGTTGTGGCGTGGCACTTCTATTTAGTATCTCCCCTTGCTCTGTTTATATACTATCACCTTAAATTACTATCATTGTCAACCTACATGCTTCCTGAAAACTTTGCTAATATACTCAGTGAGGCCAGCCATCTACAACCATGAACCCTCTCCAGCAGAAAAGAATATTTGAAGTATGATTAATGTTCAACTCATAATCATCTCTGTGTGCAAACTACTAGAGGGCTTCAGCCCCCCCTTAAAACTAAATCAGTATAATTTTTCTTCCACTCTACTTCCACCCAATAGTTACTTAGCTAACAATAGCATATCTTACAAATAAACATTACAAAAACATATTGCTTAAGCACCATATTTTAACTGGTGAAAAATCTAAAAACAAACAAACAAAAATACACTTTGTGCTACAGTTCCTTAAAAATACACTTCTGTTGCAATTCAGGAAAAAAAGTTGTGGACAAGTCAGTCTCCTAACTTAAATCAAGCTTAGTAAGACAATATACCTCAATATACTGGCAGACATAGTACTGTCTGCTGCTATTTTGTTTATCATTAGAAACACTGGAAAAATATACTTTACTTGGGGTATATTAATCTCTCATCTCTATAATACTGCCTTAATAAGCTCACCTTTCTTCTAAATGCAGCTCAACTGATTGTTCCTCTTTATAATACAGTACTCTGTGTGTGGATCCACTCGGGCTCCACTATGCTCCTTTACCCTATCCCTAATTTCCACCCAACACACTATACCTGCATTTATACTTCCAGCCCATGCCCAACTCTCACAATTAACCAATAACAACCTCTAGTAGCACCCCCCCATCCTATGCCATTATTGACCTCTACCCTAGTACTCTTGTAATCTTTAATAATCCACCCTATACACTACAACAAACGCTACCCCAACTATCATGAAGTATGTGATATATCTTACATTCCTTTCAAGAGCAATGCTTTATTTTGCAATCACGATTATACTACTCACCCTTCTCACACACACTTCACAATCTTACAATCCCACTTACATCCACCCAGTTTCTTTCCTACAAATTCACAACCATAACAGTCCTCTAACACACCACATTTCTTAACTATATCTCCCAAACTACATCCACATTCAATAATAAACATGTGTAGTCAGTTTTAAGCGCTTAAAGCTCAGTAGTCAGCATTCTCTACCTACCTACATGCATTTGAAATGGCTAGATATTCTCCACATATCTGCATACCATAACTAAGCTGGTCCAAAGTGGGTGCATCCACCCCAACTCTGTCCTGAGCACCAGTATACAGTGAGAACCAACCATGCCCCTTCAGAGCAACAGAACTCCTCTCATAAACCACACCTCAGTTCACAACTTATTTCTCCTAAACATAAATTTTCAAAGCATATGTAACAAGACCCGTGATCTCCAAACAACTCTCTCACACTATAACATCAACATATTTATAGCTACTGAAACTGGATAAATCCAGAAATAACTAGTAATGAAACACTCCCCCAGATATAACATAATCAGATCAGACAGACTAACAAAACAAGGAGGTAGAGTAGCAATAATTTTTACAAATACCCTAGAAGTAATCCAGCATCCTCAAACTACACCAAAACTTCAAAACACTGAAATTCTCATTACCAAACACAAACTCAATAACAGTAAATCAATCTGCCTAGTAGGACTATACATTCCCCTGGAAGCAATCTAGCCACAATTGAAGAAGTTATGCAGTGGCTGTATTACAATATAAAAAAGCAGACCATAATCGTTGGAGACACAAACATTGGCTGGTAAATACTTCACCTGACATAAACTTATTCAGAGTCTCACAACTATTAAAGATTACTACCAGGAACCACAACATAACTATGAAAGAAAACACACTAGATTGGATTCTTTCAAATAAGCCCCACAACATCAATGCCATTGGAATTGTCAACTATTAGTGAATATCTACCCACCTGCAGTGACTAAGGATTCAAAAGCAAATAACATACAAACAAGTCCATAATCTGCAGAACTTCAGCTGATGAATGCTTTATAATAACTCTATACAATATAATTGGAACTGCCTGAAAACATTACAACTAGATAAAGCAGTTATTCCTTTAAATCATATCTTCCTAACCATTCTAAGTAAGCATACCCTACTCGGAAATAAGAGAGTCAAATCCATTTTTGGCACCCTGGCTAACAAAGACTACTAAGTAACTACTATTAAACAGAGACAGGGCCTGGAAAACATATACAAAAAATAAAACTCATTTAACACTACAGGACTACAGGACTATAGCTATCACAAAAATAAATACTCAGTGACAAAAAAGAACATTTTACACACCTAAAAAAAAATCCCCACTGAAATAAAACTGTTCTGGCAGTCCTTAAAGTCAATGCTCAACCATGGGCAACCCTCTACCTCCAACCTGCTACAACCTCTAAATACCCAGGTAACACAACAACTCATTTCAAGATCCATTCTGTAAATTCTGTCTTATCACTAACCAAACAAAACTCCACCTCACCCCTCACTATTCTACATCCCCACCACAATAATAAAAAAATGCCTGCTAAAAATGAAACCAACCACCTTGGCAGCCAACAAATTACCAGTAGAGTACCTCAAAATAGTAGCAGAAGCTATAGCTTTCCCAGTCTCCATGCTTATCAATACATCCATAAAAGAAAATCATGTCTCCAACATGTGGAAAATATCATACATCATACCCCTTCATAAAGGTAGACATTCTACAGACATAACCAACTACCATCCAACAGACATCCTTCCACCCCATGCAAGATATTAGAGAAATGTATCCACACCCAGTTGCTCAAATACCTCACAACCATAAACTACTCTGCTTGATTTAACATGGCTTTCAGCCTAACCATAGCAACATTACTACCCTTTTAAACTTTACAAACAATGTTAATCAACTCAAAAACAATGGTAACCTAGACCTATCTAAAGCATTCAGTACTGCCTCACACCAGAAACTACTTGAGGAAATAGCTTGTCTAGGATTCAATACCCTATCATTAACCTTGCTCCACAGCTACTAACCCAATAGGAAACAAGCCATGAAATGATAACAAGACTATACAGATTTCCTCACAGTTACAGTTGGTATCCCTCAGGGATCAATTCTAGGACCCCTACTTTTCAATATCTTTATCATTAATCTACATCCCACCACTAAACAAGTTACCCTGGTACAATATGCAGCTGATGCCACTCTAATCTGCTCAGCCCAAACACTATCGTCTCAACAAGAAAACAATCTTTTCATATCCTATCAGCCAACAAAAAAGATAGAATATGTTATACGAGCAAAACTCCTTGGAGAAATGCTCGATAATCCAAGATACGACCAACACCTACTCCTAGCCATAAAAAAACAAAAAAAAAACAAACAAACAAAAAAAAAACAGCTGGAAACTAACTTCCCTCTACACGGTTAGGAATTTCCTCACTAATAACTCCAGAAAAAACATAGCACAAACATACCTACTTTCATCCCTACTATATGCCTCACCCATCTTCACAAATCTTAACCATCCAAAATAAACTACAGGCAGCCTATAACAATATTGCAAAATTTGCAACAAATAATCTTCAAAAGACCCATCATTGCATAGCACTAAAAGCATTAACTGGCTAGAACTTAAACAAACACCTGAACTACCATCAACTTATTATAGCTTATAAACTAATAAACTCCCCAGATAAATGCCCAGCTCTAAAAGGAATACTACAACTCTGTACTTATCTTAACATCTTATACCATTTGATTTACAAATGAGCAGCATTTCCATTAGAGCAGGATCTGAGACTGCTTTATATGCAAGGAAGAGGTCACCTCTGAGTAGTCTGTAAGACACAGTGTATAGTGACAGTGATTTCAGTCTGTCAACAGATGACATATGCTGAAGACCCTGAATTTTCTTTGTAAGAAACCTTTGAAGTCTTTCCAGTTGCTGCAGGTGCCTGGTAAGGTACATACCAAAGGTAACATTGTACTCTATTTTTGGCCTGATGAGTGAGGAGTACAGGGGGGTTATAACCTCTTTTGTTCTGGATGCACCTTATGAGGTGGGTGACACAGAAAGCCATTCTTATCACTGTAGAGACATTGTGGTCAAAGGAAAGATTGCTGTCAACCTGTGTGCCCAAATCTCTACTCACTGATTGTGTGCTTAGGGTGTTATTGTTAATGTGGTAATCTGCAGGGACATCACCCTTGCTGAAGGAGATGATAATGCATTTTTTTCATTGAGTGGCTTTGGCACCAGTCATTTGTTTGTGTAAATCCAATTAAATGCAATAAATAAATAAATAAAACAAATCCCTCTTGTAGGATGTTGACATCGTTTGGGGACTTGATGACTGTAGCCAGTTTGCAATCATAAGCAAACTTTGTCATATATAGGCCTTTTGTTTTAGCCTGTACATCCAAGAAGTAGATTCCAAACAATAGGGGCTCCAACACAGGTCCCTGTGGAACACGACTGGTTAAGGGTCTGCTGGTGGAGGTAGAGTTGCCTATTTTGACTGTGTGCGTTCTATCAGTGAGCCAGTTTGCAACCCACCCGACAATATACGGGCTGATCTCCAGCTGGGTGAGTTTATCAATGATGCCTGAGTGGGAAATAGTGTCAAAAACCTTGGCCAGATCCAGGTAGGCTGTATGCATGGATTTCCTTCATCCAGGGCTTTAGTGACTGTCTCAAAGAATTCAACCAAGTTCAAGAGGGGAGCATTTCAAGTTCTCCTATATCTCTGTTAATAAAGTCCATGATTATTCTTTCCATAGTTTTGCAGATTAGGCTGGTCAGGTTTATGGGTCTCTAGTTCCAGGGTCTGTGGATGTGCCTCCTTTATGTAATGGGATGGTGGTTGCTGTCTTTCATTCAGCAGCTACAAAACCAGTGCTTAGATCATGGTTAAAAAGAGTACCGAGTGGTGCAGCTAGTTCCTATTTTAATCCATTTAGAACACAGCCTGGGATATTATTAGGTCCCATAGATGCTATGTTTTTGGCTTTGGAGAGAGCATTTATGACCTGCTCCTTGGAGATACTATGTGGAGGGCAGGTGGTAGGGATTCTTTGGGGGATATGTGGTGGGGACAGGGTGAACCTGTCAGCTAACAGGTTGACTATTTCTGTGGGGTTCATAGGTTCATAGATTAGTACTTAGCTAACTGCCCTTGTGAGCCATTTTAAGCCTAGCCAATTATCCCTTGTGAGACTCAAACCCTGCACCTTGTGTTTGTAAGGCAAACACCTTAACCATTAGGCCACCCTCCCACTTAGTATATGTGGTGCCATTAACAACCAGTTCTGCGCAGATCTGGGTTTTTCCTTTAAGGTTTCTGATCTAGCTAAAGAAGGCCTTATGGTTAACCTTAGCGAAGGAGACTAATTTGGATTCATAGTTAGCTTTAGAATGCCCTATTTGCTTGTTTAAGCTGAGGAGGGAATGCTTCCAATTCAGAGACTATTCCTTCCTGCTCTTGAACAGTAATTTCTTTCTCTTATTTTATAACCTGTCAATGGTGGATATCCACCATGCAGGCTTGTTCTTTCTTGAGGATCTTGTTTTGATCCTATCCAGTGTGGCTGCATCAATACATGTGTATAGATGTTTATATAAGGCATTGGTGTAAATCCCAATATAGGTGTCCACGCCATCAGTGAGAGCAGAGGCTATGAAGCTATTAATGCTGTCACATATTAAGTTGTAATTGGCTTTGGAGATGTTTTTTACTCTAGTTGCTGCTAATGGAGGGAGGTCAGAAGATATTGTTACCTCTAATGAGACTGATTTAAAATCAGACCTCACTAGGGATGGCTGCACGCATAGGGTGGTGCAAATGATCACCCATGTTAGTGAATACCAGATCCAGAATGTTTTGGCCCCTTGTTGGGAAGTCAATCAGCTGGTCCAGGGCACTGGAGTTGATGAAGTTCAAGAACCTTT
This sequence comes from Protopterus annectens, assembly GCF_019279795.1. Lineage (NCBI taxonomy): Eukaryota > Metazoa > Chordata > Ceratodontiformes > Protopteridae > Protopterus > Protopterus annectens. The sequence continues at coordinate 657,555,829 of NC_056745.1, read as the reverse complement.
CAGCAAGTGTGTTAGTACATGTATAATTTACCCAATCTATGGATGGGTAGTTAAAGTCAAGTAAAACCGGGGTGTTTGGTTGTATCTTGAGCAATTCAAGTATGCAGTGTGGATATCCTGGTTCATGGAGGGGGTCCCAAAAACTGGCAAAAACTTGGAGAAGGGTCTTACCTACAGTCAATTAGACCTGGACTAGTTCAAGGGAATAATTTTGTTTAACCAATCTAGAGGTGTATTTATCTTTGATGAATGTTGATACTCCACCTCCTTTAGTTCTCGCACTTTCAGTTTGTGGTCTGAATGTGTGGAAGGCATTATAACCCAGGTTATATGGCTTAATTACAGCCTCAAGGTACAATCCAGTTTCACTAAGTAAACCCAGCCAACTCAAAGCTACAGTTAGTGAAGTGTAGCTACTGTTTATTTTTCTTTTATTTCCATTTACTCTACAGTCCACCTTCATACTGGCCTGGAAGATAGATCTCTGATTGTTTCCATAGTCACTTTGCTAGCTGTTTCTCTGGCTCCCATGTTGCACCAGTTAGCGCCATTCCAAAGTGGTGCAGAGTAATTGCTGGATGTCTGCTGTTTTTAGCGCATTGTATGCTGTCCTCTATTTAATTTACTGTTAGCTGCATTAGTACTCAATTTACTCTGCTGTTAGCTTTATTTGTACCACTGTTCTGAGGTTAAACGCACTAATCCAAGTTAGTGCAGTTTACTCTATGTACTGCTAACTGAGTGCAGCATGTTTCATGCAGCTTAACTACTAATGTAACCCTGAACTAATATATCACTCCATGGACAATTGATGTTTTATTGTTAAACAGCTAGTCAGTTGAATGTTGTAGTTAGTGTCACATAGGTAGTCTTGATATCGCTAAATGCACGGTAATTGTCCTGATTTTCTGACCTGAGTCAACCAGCTTTTTAAATACATGTTACAGGCCATTGCTATGAGTGCTAGTGCTGTACGAGCAGCTGGTTAACCTAAGTCAACGCATCTGCTATAAAGAATTTTTACAGCAACAGTTAAGATTAGCTAAACCTGTATATGTAGTTGATTAAAACACTGAAATTTAATGTACAGTCATGTAATCATGTATGCAAAGGACTGTTTTTTGCTGCTCTTAGAAGTTTTAATTAAGTCACAGCTAACAATTGTAGTAATTGATATAGTGAACTTGCAAGCTTAGTAGATTTCAGACTTATTTCACTGTGCTGATTTTGATTGCCTTTTCCCTTACCTACTGCTTCCCTTTAGAACAATGCTTGTATGTTTTTTTCTATTCTTATACTTTTGTAACTTATTATTTCCCTCTGAAAAGGCAACTGCAGAACCCTGACTCGAATTTCCAGAATGGACACATCACATCTCAGCAACCATCTAACCTCAAAAGTCAAATACCTTTTTTTTTCCCCCTCTGAAATGCCAATCAGCAGAACCCTGACTTGAATTTCCAGATCGGACATATCTCACCTTGGTGACATCGAACTATAAAAGTCAAAGTGTATATTTCTTTTGTAATGTACTACTGTAGTGAGAGTGTAAATTTCAAGATGCGTGCACACACCCCTGTGCTAGCGCTGCTCTTTCCTCTCCTCTCCCCCGTTTTGCTCTTTAAATCCATATCTATTCTGCTTAATTACAGCCCCAAGCTACAATCCAGTTTCACTAAGTAAACCCAGCCATTATTTTTCTTTTATTCCCATTTACTCTACAGCCCTCCTACATACTGACCTGGAAGGTAGATCTCTGATTGTTTCTATAGTTGCTTTGCTAGCTGTTTCTCTGGCTCCCATGATGCACCAGTTAGTGCCATTCCAAAGTGGTTCAGAGGAATTGCTTGGTCCTCCCTCCATCCAATACCTTTCATCCGGAAGGCATAGAGACCACTAATACACCTGGGTGCCATCTTTGACTCAGTCTAGGTATTCCTCCCAGCTCCCAGCGTCCGACCCAGAGTGTGCTCACCATGTAAGTAGGCAATATTATACTGAGAAGATCTTCATTATTGCTGGATGTCTGCTGTTTTTAGTGCATTGTATGCTGTCCTCTACTTAATTTACATTTAGCTGCATTAGTACTCAATTTACTCTACTGTTAGCTTTATTTGTCCCACTGCTCTGAGGTTAAACGCATTAATCCAAGCCAGTGCAGTTTACTTTTGTACTGCAAACTGAGTGGAGCATGCTTCATGCAGTTTAACTACTAATGTAACCCAAAACTAATATATCACTCCATGGACAATTGATGTTTTTATTGTTAAACAGCTAGTCGGTTGAATGTTGTAGCTAGCATCATATAGGCGGTCTTGATATTGCTAAATGCACTGTAACTGACCTAATTTTCTGACCTGAATCAACCAGCTATTTAAATATATGTTACGGGCCACTGCTGTAAGTGTTAGCGCTGCACAAGCAGCTGGTTAACCTAAGTCAATGCATCTGCTATAAAGGGTTTTAAGAGCGGTAGTTAGGCTTTGTGCCCACAGAATGGTGCACAGCAATGGTTATCCCACTCCACAAAGGGGGAGCCACCACGGACCCCGGGAACTACTTCCCCATTAGCCTGACGAGCCTGGGCTGCAAGGCTATGGAGCGTATCATCATGGAACTTATAAACAATGACATTGGTAATCTCCAAACTCTGGACCCTACCCAGTTCGGGTTTGTAAAAGGCAGATCATGTCTCCTAAACCTGCCAGACTTCTTTGAAGCAGTCACCAAAGCTGTACATGAGGGTAAGGTGGTACACACAGCCTATCTAGATCTCGCCAAGGCTTTCAACACCATCCCCCACTCTGGAATTATAGACAAACTCACTAAACTAGGTATAAATCCCTATATCACAAGATGGGTTGCCAACTGGCTCACTAACCGAATCCACACTGTGAAAGTAGCAGACACTAAATCCAACTTCAGACCAGTGACAAGTGGAGTACCACAGGGTTCAGTCCTAGGTCCTCTCCTGTTTGGTATCTACTTCTCTGCAATACAGGCTAACACAGAAGGCCTTTGGATAACAAAGTTCGCAGATGACTGCAAACTAGGAGCCATAACCAAATCTCCTAATGATGTGGACATCCTACAAAAGGGCCTCACTGAGACAGATGCCTGGTGTCAAAGCCATGGCCTCAAGCTCAATGCCAAAATGTGCATTGTCATCCCTTTTGGTAAAAACTCTTTACCCATGAACTACCACATAGGCAGTAGTCTACTTAACACCAAAAGTGTGATAAGAGACCTTGAGACAGAGGTGGACAGTAGTCTCTCCTTTGATAATCACATTGTCACAGTAGTCAGGAAATCCTTCTATGTGGCACACCTCATCACAAAAGGTTTCTCATCCAGGAAAAAAGAGGTAATTGTTCCCCTCTACTCATCACTTATTAGACCCATTATAGAGTACAACGCCCCTTTTGGTATGTACCTCACAAGACATCTACAACAACTGGAAAGGCCACAGAAATACCTCACAAAGAGGATTACCGGCCTCAAACAGATGCCCTATGCAGACTGTCTCAAAAAACTCCAGCTTTACTCTGTCGCATATCACCTACTCAGAAGCGATCTCTGCCTAACATACAAAGCTATGTCAAACCCGGAGCTGTTGGACATGCTCCACGTAAAGAAATCCCAATCCCTCCGAGCTAGATTCCTGTCTCAGAGACTTCCCATACTCTGGAACAAACTACCTATCTATATCAAACAAAGCTCCTCATTAGCACTCTTCAAGAAAAATCTTGATGATTGGATGGGAGATAGGAAATTCACTCCGGGGATCACTTCTGTGGCTCTGCTTGACAGGGGCACAAGAAAATAATTTTCTTGGGTGGCAAAAGCCAGGGTACCATTTGGCTAGGCTTATATAGGCCCTAGGGCCAATAGCCTAGTACCTACCTATGAACCTATGAACCTATTAGCTAAACCTGTATATGTAGTTGATTAAAACACTGAAATGGAACATACAATCATGTAATCATGTATGCAAAGGACTGTTTTTTTGCTTCTCTTAGAAGTTTTAATTAAGTCATAGATAACTATTGTAGTAATTGATATAGTGAACCTGCAAGCTTAGTAGATTTCAGACTTATTTTACTGTGCTGATTTTGATTGCCTTTTCCTCTACCTACTGTTTCTCTTTATAATAATGCTTGCATTTTTTTCTATTATTATACTTTTATATCTTATTATTTCCTTCTGAAAGGCCAACTGCATAACCCTGACTTGAATTTCCAGATCAAACCCATCACATCTCAGTGACCATCTAACTGCAAAAGTCAAAGTACTTTTTTTCCCTCTGAAATCAGTACAATCCTGACTTGAATTTCCAGATCACACCCATCTCACCTTGGTGACCATCTAACTGTAAAAGTCAAAGTGTATGTTTCTTTTGTAATGTACTACTGTGAGTGTAAATTTCAAGAGGCATGCACACACCCCTGGGTCAGAGTGGCTCTTCCCCTCCTGTCCTCCTGTTTTTCCACTTTAAATCCATATCTATTCTGATTAATTACAGCCCCAGGGGGACAATCCAGTTTCACTAAGTAAACCCAGCCAACTCAAAGCTACAGTTAGTGAAGTGTAGCTGCTGTTTATTTTTCTTTTATTCCCATTTACTCTATAGTCCACCTACATACTGACCTGGAAGGTAGATCTCAGATTGTTTCTGTAGTTGTTTTGCTATCTGTTTCTGTGGCTCTACCCACTCCGTTCACCCTTGCTACACTCTGGCTCACTCCACTCCAGAACCATACTCCCATTCCCACCCACCCCCACATATACTACACTTATACCCTATCCCCATTGACCACACCACCTTTCCCCACCCAACTTCCTCCCAAACCCCCTCCAATCAATATTCACTTGCTCTATACTCTATCATAATACAGACTTTCACATAGTCCGCCCTTCACCTGATATCCAGGTAATCTTCCTACAACCTACCTGTTACCCATAGGTTGCCAGAATATGTCTCTCCCAAAACTAAAGTACTCTAAGAGCTTCTTACTTATTCTCCTTCTCACACCCATTCTCATAGTTACCTCCTATGCTACCTCATATCACTGCACCCTCCCACACAGTCACCTTTCACCGACCATAAACTACCCCAAAACAACTACTCTGCCACCTACTCTTACCCAATAACCCCTTCAATTCTTCTTCATTCTGACACTACCTTGTATACACTCAAGATATTCCAGCTACCCACATTCCCACTTAAATATAAACCAGAAACCTACCAGCAATACAATCATTATTACTTTCTCAAATTTATCATTGTAAACCTACTACTATCAGGTGACATACATCCCAACCCTGGAAAAAACACAACTCCAGTCTCTCTGCTCATCCCTCACATCCTCTAAAACCCTCCCCCAGTGCTACTTCACAGACCCTCCCATCCTCTTCCACCAAAAACCTATCTATTTGATCTATGGACATTCAAAGTATCATGAATAAAATCTCCCCACTTCATGCCTGGATCTCACTATACAGCCCTGACATTCTCACCCTCTGTGAAACCTGGCTTAAGCCTCACATATCTGACTCAGAATTTCTTCCCCCAGGCTATAACATCTTCTGGCAAGATATACTTAAGAAAAAAGATGGTGGTGTTGCAATTCTATACTCTAGTCAGCTCTCCCTCCCTCTATCAATCACCCTTCTAAACTTTCACCCAGCTGAAGTACTCCTTGTCACCTGTAAACTGAACAATCACATAACAAACTAGCAATTGCTTCCATCTACATTCCCCAAGCAACAGCATCCCTATCTTAGAAGTCTTTGTCTCATGGATCTCTCAAACTATCTCTTATGAAATGGTTATCTTGGTCAACGTTAACATTGATTGTAATGTCCTTAATACTGTCTCCTCTAACACCTCCATTAACCTCTACAGCATCTCCCAGCTAATCTCTGCCCCTACTTGTCTAAATAAACACACCAACTCTGGCTCCATACTAGACTGGGGCCTTACCTCCAACCAAAACTCCTATCACAACCACTCCACCCTACCTGATAGCATAAGTGACAACTTCCCCATCTTCATACTTCATCACTCACCCAACTATATAAAACCCAGCAATACAAAGACTGCTGTAAGCTCTCAAACTTTAACCCAGATACTTTCAACTACTCACTCTCTATGATTAACTGGTCCTTCATCTATGACCTCTCCCTCAAGGAAGCTGTTCTGGCCTTTAACAATATATTTCTAGACATATTTAACTCCCTAGCCCCCTCCAGGAAAATAAGAATCAGAACCTACTTTGCCCCCTGGTTATCAGAAGCCACTCATAAACTTATGAATAAGAGAGATAGTGCATGGAATAAGTGGAAAAAAAATCTAAAACTTCCACTGATCTTCAATCTTATAGAGAGCTTCTAATCTAACTAAAAAAAAAGTCACCCTTGAGAAAAAAAAAACTATTTCCAAATACCACTAAACAACCCTCACTCCAACACCCAAAATTATGGCAATCAGTTAATAAGCTACTATATCCTAGAAGCCCCTCATCACCTATCCATGCCCAAACAGCTCTTCCATGGATACCAATACTGATACCTTTCTTAATACCTTCTTCATTGACTCTATTTGCAACCTAACCAAAAAATGATGCCATTATCTGCCCCACTTCCTCTCCATTAACCCTCTCAACCCCTTTCTCTCTCTTAAACCCATCCCCACAGCTTATATAAAATCACTTCTTAGCAAACTGAAAACATGCTCTCCATCAGTTGACAACCTACCTCCACAATTCCTAAAACTTTCTGACAATTCTATCGCCTACCTCATCCCCTTTCACTTAATAGGTCAATCAAGAAAAACATTGTACCTGACATTTGGAAGAAATCCTATGTCATACCCTTACATAAAGGTGGCAACTCAAATGACCCCTCAAATTTCATGCCTATTGCCATTCTATCTCCCCTGTCAAAAATTCTTGAAAAGTGCATTCATAACCAGCTTCTTGATTACCTCCTACTAGAAAATCTCCTTACCCCTTCACAGTAAGGTTTCCACCAAAAACACAGTACAGCTACAGCTCTGATATCTTTCACTAATTCTATTGCAAATTCTCATGATAAGAACAAGTTCATCTCCTGTTTCTCTCTAGATTTCTCCAAAGCCTTCGACACAGTTTTCCACTGACTGTTTCTATTCAAACTAGCTACCCTTAATCTCTCCAATTCTGCACTTTCTTGGTTCTACAGCTTACTCTCCAACAGATTTCAAGCAGTTAAATTGTAATCCCACTTCTCTCCCGTCTTACCAGTACAAACTGCGGTACCCCGAGGCTCCATCCTTAGACCCTTTTCACTTAATATTTTTACTAATGACCTAAACTCTTCCTGTCTACTCTCTTCTGTCATTAAATACACTGGTGATTCCACAATCATCTCCACCTCTGACAATATCACCCATCTTCACACCCTCAACCAAAAATCTCTGCACTCTGTTGAAAAATGGTTAAGCAGGTATCATTTTACTCTATGAATCGTAGAAGTATCCTAAACAAAATTAGTGAATTCCATGCCTGGATTGCTAACCACACCCCTGATATAGTCACCCTGGCTAAAACCACAAAACTGTGACAGCGATATCCTCCCTCCTGGATATAATATACTTAGACTAGATAGACAAAATAAAAAAGGGGGTGGAGTGGACATTGTCTGTTCTAACCATCTTACTCCTCCAAGTCTAAACCAGCCCTCTCCCTCCTTTTCACCTGCTGAACTCCTGACAGCTAACTTTAAACTTATCAATTGCACCATGATCACAGTTGTAGCTATCTATATTCCCCCTGGAGACATTACCCTTATAGAAAACATTCTTTTGTACCTTTCTCAAAACATTCACAATGAAACCATCCTTCTCGGAGATGTAAATATTAACTGGCTAACTCTTCAGGCACCAAACACTACTTCATGCATTAACTTACATGGTTTTGTGCAACTAATCTCATCCCCCACCCATACTAACAAATCACCTATCCCCAGCTCTCACATAGATTGGATTTTAGTCTCAGATCCCTACAAATACCATAACCCTGGGACCTTACCCGACTCCCTAAGGGATCACTCCCATGTAAAAGTTCTTAGATACACTCCTCACTTCACTAGGCCTCACAGATAGTTAACTTGTCCAAACTCTCCACTTTCTGTCCTGAGACTTTTAATGCCCTCCTCTCCAGGATATAGTGGACACGTCTAACCCTACTCCCCCTTGATGAAGCTGTTCACTCTTTCAACTCTACCTTCTTTAACATCCTTCCTCCAATCTGCACTGTCTGCATCAAATCTAATATATCCCTATGGCTAACCAGTACTACCTGCACCTTAATGAAAACTGGAGACAGGACGCGTAAAATATGGGTGAAACCTAAGCTCCCTATCCGTTTGAAAAAATATAAAGAACTAAGAAATCTGGCTAAAAAACATCAACAAAGACAAAAAGGTCTTCTATTTAACCCCCCCCCAACTGCCCAAAGATCAGATCCCCAACAAGTCTGGAACTCTATAAATCAAATTTTGCATCCAGATAACCCTTCTTCTCCTAACCCTTGCCCAAACAACACACCACAAGAAACAGCTGCCATATTCAATACCAATTTCATTGACTCCATATCTAAGATGATAAATTCCTTCCCACTACTACCAACACTAATAACTCTTCCAAATCCTCTCCTACTCTCAATTCTTCTACCACTTTCTCCATTACAACTGTATCTACTAACTACATAAAATCCTTGCTCTCTAAACTTAAATCCTGCTCTTCTTCTGCTGACAGTCTGCCTCCCTATTTCCTACAAATTGCAGCCGAATCACTTGCTCTCCCTGTATCAATCCTAATAAATCACTCCATCTCAGAATCAAAAGTCCCGTCTATCTGGAAAGAATTCTACATAATACCTATACACAAAGGAGGTAACTCCACTGACATCACAAACTTCAGACCTATCGCAATCCTCTCACCACTCTCAAAAATATTGGAAAAATGCATACATAAGCAAGTCATGCAATACCTTCTTCAGAAAAACTTGCTCACACCCACCTAACATGGCCTTTGCCTTAAACATAGCACTACAATTACCCTTATATCCTTCATTAATACTAGTTCTATTGCCAGAGACAATAATAAACTGGTCTCCTGCTTATTCCTTGACCTGTCTAAAGCCTTTGATATAGTCTCCCACCCTCTTGTACTGAACAAACTGGCTAACTTTAACTTCTCTGCTTCTACTGTTACCTGGTCTTCCAGCTATCTCACTGACCGGTGAGATGGCTCTCAGCTCTCTCCCCTCCTCTTCCAGTCAAAATGGGTGTCTCCCAAGGATCTATGCTTGGCCCATTACTTTTTAATATATTCACTAATCTACTCTACACCTTCTGTCCCCAGTCATCTCTTATACAATAAGCAAATGATTCTGCAGTCATCACCATTGCTAACAATCCCTCAGACCTTATCTCTGCAACTCAAGCATCTTTTAACTCCGTAAAATCCTGGCACTGTGACAACCAGCTAATTCTTAACCCTAAAAAAACAAAACTCTTACTTTTTCTTCCCAAAAACCTCACCCACCTTAAATGGACTTTTTCTATACTGTCCTTCAATAACACTTCCAACATTGTTAAACTTAGTACAAAACTTCTAGGAATAATGATAGATGACTGACTTAAGTTCGATTTACATGTAAATAAATGCATTAAAAAGACACATCAAAGCTTGGCCTCCTTTATCGAAACAAAAAGTTTCTAACAAACAAAGCAAAAATAACACTCTCATGCATCCCTTCTACCTAGCCTATTATATAGCTGTCAGATTCTTACCAATCTGAACTCCATGCTACTGGCTAAACTAGAATCTACCTACAACAAGGTTGCCCGATGTGCTGCGCACCAAACTTATAAATCTCATCATTATCTTTCACTAAGATACTTAAACTGGTTGGAATTGCCTTATCAGCTTCTCTCAACTACAAATAATTCACTCATTTCTATACCTGCAATCTTTCTGCCCTAGCCTATCTCCCCTCATCTCAGATTATTCCTCGACTAGGTCTCTATGTAGCTCTGACCTAAACCTGCTAGAAATATAGAAACGTAAGACTAAAATCGGTTGCAACCTCTACAGCTACAACCATCCATATCATGGAACAAACTACCATTAGAAATCAGGTCCCTCAAGCATCCAAATCAATTCAAAAGTGCCACTTGACAATACCTACAAACTCACTGGTCCTGCCACTGCACTCATCCTCCTTGAACTACCTTACTATCTTCTAAGACACTGCACTACCTGTCCTCTAGTAGACCTCTACCTACCCAATCTGTTAGATTCACTTTTGCCTCCTAATCATGTGCAATCACCAAAAATTACAAATCTTTTTAGCTCTTAACCTCTACAAAATATCATTCTACTTGTCCAGCTCTCATTTCCTCTCCTGATTTCACATATCTCGTGCAGTAACTATACAGACTTTGTAATTTTTGCTGTTTTATTAAAAACTTTGTAAAGTATATTATTTTATTCATGCTTATAATGCTTTTTAGCTATTATTTCTGTATAACTGTACTTGTATGTATACATTGTAGCCTGTTTATATTAACATTTCTGTATAACACATTGTAATGCTGTGGAGCTTTTCTCCCCTGGCTTCCGCTGAAAAAGGGCTACTCAGCTCAGTCGCACAAACCCAGTCAACAAATGTAAAATAAATAATAAATAATAACTAACTTCCAACCAATTGTTAGTTAACCTAAAGAAAACTAAACTTCTTCTATTTCTCCCTAAATCTCTCCAAGATTATAAAGCTACCTTTACTGTCTCCTCCCTTAACAACACTATCATCTCTGTGAAACCTCAGACTAAATTGCTAGGAGTTATCAATAACCAACTAAAGTTTGATCTCCATATTCAGCTGTGCGTTAAAAAGACACATCAAAAGTTAGGCCTGCTATACAGCCATAAAAAATTCCTCACAAATTCTGCTAGGCTCTCTCTTGCTCATGCTTTCCTACTCCCGACCCTACTCTATGCTGTCCCCATTCTCACTAATATGCAAGCCAATCTTCTGGCTAAACCGGAACTCACCTATAACAAAATTGCAAGATTTGCCACTAACCTAACATACCCTACTGCTTTCACCACAGCCTAGCCTTGAAAAACCTGCAGTGACTAGAATTTCATCATCAAATCCTACTACCCCAGCTTCTCCTGGCTCACTTTATCTTATATGAACCCTCCTCCTCCCCCTGTCTCTCCACCCTCTTCCAGCCTTATACACCCAACCAGGCTCTCCATATTACCCAACAACAGGTCTATATTAGAACATCGAAGTTTCACAATTTTGAATGTTCTAATATCGACCCCTATTCAGCGAACACTGCATTTTTTCCTAGGGAAGGAATTTGGTTGGCCTTTCCTGTGGCTTTGCTATGTTCAGCACTGTGGTGGAAAGTTACGGGTCGGGAACAGGTAAGTGTTCGATTGTGTGGACGTGAGGGTTAGGGCGCGGGGTAGGTGAGTTAGGGTACGGCGTGGGTGAGGTGAGTGTGCGATAGTGACGGAACTTAGGGTTAGGGTTTGGGTTAAGGTAAGTGGATAGCTAGTGGTGTGTGTACAGTTTAGTGTAGGGTTAGATGTAAGATTTTAGGTGTATGTGTGTGGATTGCTGTTTGTTTGGTGTGTTTGTGTTGTGTGTATGTCTTCATGTTCGATGTTGTCAGCGTTCGCTGAATAGGGGTCAATATTAGAACATTCGATGTTTTAAAAAGTCGATGTTCTAATATAGACCCCCCAACACATCTTCTACAAGTGTACGTGCCCAATAAAAAAAAGTGTTAGACATATCTCTAACCAAAACTTTTTCAAAATTACTCTAATGGATACTCTCCATATATCAAGCTCATGCTTATGCAATGACCCTACATAATCCACCCCCCTCCTCTGATACTACTGCAATAACCATTTCTGCATCCTTTCTCTGCCTCTGCTTCAAAAAGTCTACTAATAGTCTATAGTTCTTTCTCCACACTGGAAATTGGCTTTTGCTTTGTGATTATCTCCTGTATGGTTCTAACATTTATAATTTAGTGGTTCTTTTTGTCTTGCAAACCTGACAACATTTTCTGTATTTCTGCTTACTATTGTACGTAGCTCAATTTACTATTGTACGTAGCTCTGTTTACTATTATACGTAGCTCTGTACTCAGTGATGTTATGTATTCTGCTTACTATTGTACGTAGCTCTGTACTCTGTCATGTTCAATTTACTGACCATTTATAGCATGTTGTTTTATCATACTCTTAGAAGTATTGCAGTTTTATAATTCTTAGATTTGTAATTATTTCTGCTATATGAATACTTATGTTACTGATACTGTTTTGGAGCTTTTCTCTTCTGGCCCATGCTGAAAAGGAGCTAATTGTCCAGTTGGACTAACTCTGCTTACAAATGTCAAATAAATTCATCTACATCATTACTAAAAAGATCAGTTGCAGATTTCACAAATGCATTTATATTTATATATATATATATATATATATATATATATATATATATATATATATATATATATATTTATATAAAAATGCAAATCTTAATATACTAGGGAATCATCACAGAGTACTGAGCTGTCCATTCACCTGAACACTGACACATGCTACAGTCCAACCAATCAAATTCAATGGCATATATATATATATATATATATATATATATATATATATATATATATATATATGGTTCCCCTTCATAATATTGAATTACTGAATGCTCGAAAGTCAGTAACTCGAAATTATAAAGTCGAACCAACAAAAATCCTGAAACCAACAAGCACAAAAACAAAAAACCCCGAACATACAGAACACATACACCACACAAAACGCACACCATACAACCCACAAAACATAAACTACAAGCCCTACACTACATGTACGCAGGAGGGCAAGCCCCCCTGCACCCTCCCACACCCTCCCTATATTCTAACTCCGAGATCGCACTAATACACACAAAAAAAAAAAACACTGCACAGACATTTTAAACTGCCTCTCACAAACACAGCACGCATATGCAGACACATCAAACACTCA